>NW_024396514.1:0-52669 GCF_016617805.1 Bactrocera tryoni
CGCTCTAGCGGCTAAAGTATTCGACGTAGGTGGAGTAAAATAAAGAGCATCGGTTAGATAATTTAAAGAGCTTTTCAGGGAAAATCCCCTCAACCTATTTTCTATTTCTACCAGGAGCGTGGCAATAATGTTCACAAACAAATGTAGTGTTTTGAGAAAAATCACATGTTTGTTTCAACTTTGCAAACGCCCTAGCGGCTAAAGTATTCGACATAGGTGGGTCAAATAAATAGCATCGGTTAGATAATTGAAAGAGCTTTCAGGAAAATCCTCAAGCTATTTTTTATCTCTACCAGGAGCGTGACAATAATGTTCACAAACAAATGTAGTGTTTTGAGAAAAATCGCATGTTTGTTTCAACTTTACAAACGCTCTAGCGGCTAAAGTATTCGACGCAGGTGGGTCAAATAAATAGCATCGGTTAGATAATTTGAAGAGCTTTCAGGAAAGCCTTCAACATATTTTCTATTCCTACCAGGAGCCTGGCAATAGTGTTCACAAACAAATGTAGTGTTTTGAGAAAAATCACATGTTTGTTTCAACTTTGTAAACGCCCTAGCAGCTAAAGTATTCGACGTAGGTGGGTCAAATAAATAGCATCGGTTAGATTATTTAAGGATCTTTTAGAAAAGCCCTCCACTCATTCTCTATCCCTACCAGGAGCCTGGCAATAGTGTTCACAAACAAATGTAGTGTTTTGAGAAAAATCGCATGTTTGTTTCAACTTTGTAAACGCCCTAGCAGCTAAAGTATTCGACGTAGGTGGGTCAAATAAATAGCATCAATTAGATAATTTAAGGGGCTTTTAGAAAAGCCCTCAACCTGTTTTCTATCCCTACCAGGAGCCTGGCAATAGTGTTCACAAACAAATGTAGTGTTTTGAGAAAAATCACATATTTGTTTCAACTTTGTAAACGCCCTAGCGGCTAAAGTATTCGACGTAGGTGGGTCAAATAAATAGCATCGGTTAGATAATTTAAGGAGCTTTTGGAAAAGTCCTTAAACTTTTTTCTATTCGTACCAGCAGGCTGGCAATAGTGTTCACAAACAAATGTAGTGTTTTGAGAAAAATCACATGTTTGTTTCAACTTTGTAAACGCCCTAGCGGCTAAAGTATTCGACGTAGGTGGGTCAAATAAAGAGCATCGGTTAGATAATTTAAGGAGCTTTATAGAAAAGTCCTCAACCTATTTTCTATTCCTACCAGCAGCCTGGCAATAGTGTTCACAAACAAATGTAGTGTTTTGAAAAAAATCACTTGTTTGTTTCAACTTTGTAAACGCCCTAGCGGCTAAAGTATTCGACGTAGGTGGGTCAAATAAATAGCATCGGTTAGATAATTTTAAGGAGCTTTAGAAAAGTCCTCAACCCATTTTCTATTCCTACCAGAGCCTGGCAATAGTGTTCACAAACAAATGTAGTGTTTTGAGAAAAATCACATGTTTGTTTTAACTTTGTAAACGCCTTTAGCTAAAGTATTCGACGTAGGTGGGTCAAATAAATAGCATCGGTTAGATAATTTAAGGATCTTTTAGAAAGTCCCTCAACCTCCTTTTCTATTCCTACCAGGAGCGTGGCAATAGTGTTCACAAACAAATGTAGCGTTTTGAGAAAATCACATTTTTGTTTCAACATTTTAAATGCTCTAGCGGCTAAAGTATTCGACATAGGTCAGTCAAGTAAACAACATCGGTTAGATAATTTACAGGGATTTTAGGAAAACCCCTAACCTATCCTCTAACCCTACCAGGAGCGTGGAAATAGTGTTCACTAATAAATGTAGTTTTTTGAGAAAATCACATTTTTGTTTCAACATTTTAAACGCTCTAGCGGCTAAAGAATTCGACGTAGGCGAGTTAAATAAATAACATCGGTTAGATGATTTAGGGATCTTTTGGAAAAGTCCTCAACCTATTTTCTATCCCTACCGCGAGCGTGGCAATAGTGTTCGCAAACAAATGTAGTGTTTTGAGAAAAATCACATGTTTGTTTCAACTTTGTAAACGCCCTAGCGGCTAAAGTGTTCGACGTAGGTGGGTCAAATAAATAGCATCGGTTAGATAATTTAAGGATCTTTTGGAAAAGTCCTCAACCTATTTTTTACCCCACCAGGAGCGTGGCAATAGTGTTCACAAACAAATGTAGTGTTTTGAGAAAAATCACATGTTTGTTTCAACTTTGTAAACGCTCTAGCGTCTAACGTATTCGACGTAGGTGGGTCAAATAAATAGCATCGGTTAGATAATTTAAGGAGCTTTTAGAAAAGCCCTCAGCCTATTTTCTATTCCTACCAGGAGCCTGGCAATAGTGCTCACAACAAATGTAGTGTTTTGAGAAAAATCACATGTTTGTTTCAACTTTGTAAAACGCTCTAGCGGCTAAAGTATTCGACGTAGGTGGGTCAAATAAATTAGAGTCGGTTAGATAATTTAAGGAGCTTTTGGAAAAAGTCCTCAACCTATTTTCTATCCCTACCAGGAGCCTGGCAATAGTGTTCACAAACAAATGTAGTGTTTTGAAAAATCACATGTTTGTTTCAACTTTGTAAACGCCCTAGCGGCTAAAGTATTCGACGTAGGTAGGTCAAATAAATAGCATCGGTTAGATAATTTAAGGATCTTTTGGAAAAGTCCTCAACCTATTTTCTATCCCTACCAGGAGCGTGGCAATAGTGTTCACAAACAAATGTAGTGTTTTGAGAAAAATCACATGTTTGTTTCAACTTTGTAAACGCCCTAGCGGCTAAAGTATTCGACGTAGGTGGGTCAAATAAATAGCATCGGTTAGATAATTTAAGGATCTTTTGGAAAAGTCCTCAACCTATTTTCTATTCCTACCAGGAGCGTGGCAATAGTGTTCACAAACAAATGTAGTGTTTTGAGAAAAATCACATGTTTGTTTCAACTTTGTAAACGCTCTAGCGGCTAAAGTATTCGACGTAGGTGGGTCAAATAAATAGCATCGGTTAGATAATTTAAGGAGCTTTGGAAAAGTCCTCAACCTATTTTCTATTCCTACCAGGAGCCTGGTTCCAAACAAATGTAGTGTTTTGAGAAAAATCGCATGTTTGTTTCAACTTTGTAATCGCCCTAGCGGCTAAAGTATTCGACGTAGGTGGGTCAAATAAATAGCATCGGTTAGATAATTTAAGGAGCTTTGGAAAAGCCCTTAACCTATTCTCTATCCCTACCAGGAGCGTGGCAATAGTGTTCACAAACAAATGTAGTGTTTTGAGAAAAATCACATGTTTGTTTCAACTTTGTAAACGCCCTAGCGGCTAAAGTATTCGACGTAGGTGGGTCAAATAAATAGCAACGGTTAGATAATTTAAGGATCTTTTAGAAAAGCCCTCAACCTATTTTCTATTCCTACCAGAAACATGGCAATAGTACTCACAAACAAATGTAGTGTTTTGAGAAAATTCACATGTTTGTTTCAACTTTGTAAACGCCCTAGCGGCTAAAGTATTCGACGTAGGTGGGTCAAATAAATAGCATCGGTTAGATAATTTAAGGATCTTTTAGAAAAGCCCTCAACCTGTTTTCTATCCCTACCAGGAGCGAGGCAGTAGTTCTCACAAACAAATGTAGTGTTTTGAGAAAAATCACATGTTTGTTTCAACTTTGTAAACGCCCTAGCGGCTAAAGTATTCGACGTAGGTGGGTCAAATAAATAGCATCGGTTAGATAATTTAAGGATCTTTTGGAAAAGCCCTCAACCTATTTTCTATTCCTACCAGAAACATGGCAATAGTACTCACAAACAAATGTAGTGTTTTGAGAAAAATCACATGTTTGTTTCATTTTTGTAAACGCCCTAGCGGCTAAAGTATTCGACGTAGGTGGGTCAAATAAATAGCAACGGTTAGATAATTTAAGGATCTTTTAGAAAAGCCCTCAACCTATTTTCTATTCCTACCAGAAACATGGCAATAGTACTCACAAACAAATGTAGTGTTTTGAGAAAAATCACATGTTTGTTTCAACTTTGTAAACGCCCTAGCGGCTAAAGTATTCGACGAAGGTGGGTCAAATAAATAGCATCGGTTAGATAATTTAAGGAGCTTATAGAAAAGCCCTCAACCTATCTTCTATTCCTACCAGAAACATGGCAATAGTACTCACAAACAAATGTAGTGTTTTGAGAAAAATCACATGTTTGTTTCATTTTTGTAAACGCCCTAGCGGCTAAAGTATTCGGCGTAGGTGGGTCAAATAAATAGCATCGGTTAGATAATTTAAGGAGCTTTTGGAAAAGTCCTCAACCTATTTTCTATCCCTACCAGGAGCGTGGCAATAGTGTTCACAAACAAATGTAGTGTTTTGAGAAAAATCACATGTTTGTTTCAACTTTGTAAACGCCCTAGCGGCTAAAGTATTCGACGTAGGTGGGTCAAATAAATAGCATCGGTTAGATAATTTAAGGATCTTTTGGAAAAGCCCTCAACCTATTTTCTATTCCTACCAGGAGCGTGGCAATAGTGGTCACAAACAAATGTAGTGTTTTGAGAAAAATCACATGTTTGTTTCAACTTTGTAAACGCCCTAGCGGCTAAAGTATTCGACGTAGGTGGGTCAAATAAATAGCATCGGTTAGATAATTTAAGGATCTTTTGGAAAAGTCCTCAACCTATTTTCTATTCCTACCAGCAGCCTGGCAATAGTGTTCACAAACAAATGTAGTGTTTTGAGAAAAATCACATGTTTGTTTCAACTTTGTAAACGCCCTAGCGGCTAAAGTATTCGACGTAGGTGGGTCAAATAAAAAGCATCGGTTAGATAATTTAAGGAGCTTATAGAAAAGTCCTCAACCTATTTTCTATTCCTACCAGCAGCCTGGCAATAGTGTTCACAAACAAATGTAGTGTTTTGAGAAAAATCACATGTTTGTTTCAACTTTGTAAACGCCCTAGCGGCTAAAGTATTCGACGTAGGTGGGTCAAATAAATAGCATCGGTTAGATAATTTAAGGATCTTTTAGAAAAGCCCTTAAACTTTTTTCTATTCCTACCAGCAGCCTGGAAATAGTGTTCACAAACAAATGTAGTGTTTTGAGAAAAATCACATGTTTGTTTCAACTTTGTAAACGCCCTAGCGGCTAAAGTATTCGACGTAGGTGGGTCAAATAAATAGCATCGGTTAGATAATTTAAGGATCTTTTAGAAAAGCCCTTAAACTTTTTTCTATTCCTACCAGCAGCCTGGCAATAGTGTTCACAAAAAAATGTAGTGTTTTGAGAAAAATCACATGTTTGTTTCAACTTTGTAAACGCCCTAGCGGCTAAAGTATTCGACGTAGGTGGGTCAAATAAATAGCATCGGTTAGATAATTTAAGGATCTTTTAGAAAAGCCCTCAACCTATTTTCTATTCCTACCAGGAGCGTGGCAATAGTGTTCACAAACAAATGTAGTGTTTTGAGAAAAATCACATGTTTGTTTCAACTTTGTAAACGCTCTAGCGTCTAAAGTATTCGACGTAGGTGGGTCAAGTAAATAGCATCGGTTAGATAATTTAAGGAGCTTTTAGAAAAGCCCTCAACCTATTTTCTATTCCTACCAGGAGCGTGGCAATAGTGTTCGAAAGCAAATGTAGTGTTTTGAGAAAAATCACATGTTTGTTTCAACTTTGTAAACGCTCTAGTGTCTAAAGTGTTTGACGTAGTTGGGTCAAATAAAAAGCATCAGTTAGATAATTTAAGGAGCCTTAAGAAAAGCCCTCAACCTATTTTCTATTCCTACCAGGAGCCTGGCAATAGTGCTCACAAACAAGTGTAGTGTTTTGAGAAAAATCACATGTTTGTTTCAACTTTGTAAACGCTCTAGCGTCTAAAGTATTCGACGTAGGTGGGTCAAATAAATAGCATCGGTTAGATAATTTAAGGAGCTTTTAGAAAAGCCCTCAACCTATTTTCTATTCCTACCAGGAGCGTGGCAATAGTGTTCACAAACAAATGTAGTGTTTTGAGAAAAATCACATGTTTGTTTCAACTTTGTAAACGCCCTAGCGGCTAAAGTATTCGACGTAGGTAGGTCAAATAAATAGCATCGGTTAGATAATTTAAGGAGCTTTAAGAAAAGCCCTTCAACTTTTTTCTATTCCTACCAGCAGCCTGGCAATAGTGTTCACAAACAAATGTAGTGTTTTGAGAAAAATCACATGTTTGTTTCAACTTTGCAAACGCTCTAGCGGCTAAAGTATTCGACATAGGTGGGTCATATAAATAGCATCGGTTACATAATTTAAAGAGCTTTTAGAAAAGCCCTTAAACTTTTTTCTATTCCTACCAGCAGCTTGGCAATAGTGTTTACAAACAAATGTAGTGTTTTGAGAAAAATCACATGTTTGTTTCAACTTTGTAAACGCTCTAGCGGCTGAAGTATTCAACGTAGGTGGGTCAAATAAATAGCATCGGTTAGATAATTTAAGGGGCTTTTAGAAAAGCCCTTCAACTATTTTCTATTCCTACCAGCAGCCTGGCAATAGTGTTCACAAACAAATGTAGTGTTTTGAGAAAAATCACATGTTTGTTTCATTTTTGTAAACGCCCTAGCGGCTAAAGTATTCGACGTAGGTGGGTTAACTAAATAGCAACGGTTAGATAATTTAAGGATCTTTTAGAAAAGCCCTCAACCAATTTTCTATTCCTACCAGCAGCCTGGCAATAGTGTTCACAAACAAATGTAGTGTTTTGAGAAAAATCACATGTTTGTTTCAACTTTGTAAACGCCCTAGCGGCTAAAGTATTCGACGTAGGTGGGTCAAATAAATAGCATCGGTTAGATAATTTAAGGATCTTTTAGAAAAGCCCTCAACCTATTTTCTATCCCTACCAGGAGCGCGGCAATAGTGTTCACAAACAAATGTAGTGTTTTCAGAAAAATCACATTTTTGTTTCAACTTTGTAAACGCCCTAGCGGCTAAAGTATTCGACGTAGGTGGGTCAAATAAATAGCATCGGTTAGATAATTTAAGGATCTTTTAGAAAAGCCCTCAACCTATTTTCTATCCCTACCAGGAGCGCGGCAATAGTGTTCACAAACAAATGTAGTGTTTTCAGAAAAATCACATTTTTGTTTCAACTTTGTAAACGCCCCAGCGGCTAAAGTATTCGACGTAGGTGGGTCAAATAAATAGCATCGGTTAGATAATTTAAGGATCTTTTAGAAAGTCCCTCAACCTATTTTCTATTCCTACCAGGAGCCTGGCAATAGTGTTCACAAACAAATGTAGTGTTTTGAGAAAAATCACATGTTTGTTTCATCTTTGTAAACGCCCTAGCGGCTAAAGTATTCGACGTAGGTGGGTCAAATAAATAGCATCGGTTAGATAATTTAGGGATCTTTTGGAAAAAACCTTAACCTATTCTCTATCGCTACCAGGAGCGTGACAATAGTGTTCACAAAAAAATGTAGTGTTTTGAGAAAAATCACATGTTTGTTTCAACTTTGTAAACGCCCTAGCGGCTAAAGTATTCGACGTAGGTGGGTCAAATAAATAGCATCGGTTAGATAATTTAAGGATCTTTTAGAAAGTCCCTCAACCTATTTTCTATTCCTACCAGGAGCCTGGCAATAGTGTTCACAAACAAATGTAGTGTTTTGAGAAAAATCACATGTTTGTTTCAACTTTGTAAACGCTCTAGCGGCTAAAGTGTTCGACGTAGGTGGGTCAAATAAATAGCATCGGTTAGATAATTTAAGGATCTTTTGGAAAAGTCCTCAACCTATTTTCTATCCCTACCATCTAATCCTATCCCTAGCGGCTAAAGTATTCGACGTAGGTGGGTCATATAAATAGCACCGGTTAGATAATTTAAGGATCTTTTGGAAAAGTCTTCAACCTATTTTCTATCCCTACCAGGAGCGTGGCAATAGTGTTCACAAACAAATGTAGTGTTTTGAGAAAAATCACATGTTTGTTTCAACTTTGTAAACGCTCTAGCGGCTGAAGTGTTCGACGTAGGTGGGTCAAATAAAGAGCATCGGTTAGATAATTTAAGGAGCTTTTAGAAAAGCCCTTAAACTTTTTTCTATTCCTACCAGCAGCCTGGCAATAGTGTTCACAAACAAATGTAGTGTTTTGAGAAAAATCACATGTTTGTTTCAACATTGTAAACGCTCTAGCGGCTAAAGTATTCGACGTAGGTGGGTCAAATAAAGAGCATCGGTTAGATAATTTAAGGAGCTTTTAGAAAAGCCCTTAAACTTTTTTCTATTCCTACCAGCAGCCTGGCAATAGTGTTCACAAACAAATGTAGTGTTTTGAGAAAAATCACATGTTTGTTTCAACTTTGTAAACGCCCTAGCGGCTAAAGTATTCGACGTAGGTGGGTCAAATAAATAGCATCGGTTAGATATTTTAAGGATCTTATAGAAAAGCCCTCAACCTATTCTCTATCCCTACCAGGAGCGTGGCAATAGAGTTCACAAACAAATGTAGTGTTTTGAGAAAAATCACATGTTTGTTTCAACTTTGTAAACGCTCTAGCGGCTAAAGTATTCGACGTAGGTGGGTCATATAAATAGCATCGGTTAGATAATTTAAGGATCTTTTGGAAAAGTCCTCAACCTATTTTCTATCCCTACCAGGAGCGTGGCAATAGTGTTCACAAAAAAATGTAGTGTTTTGAGAAAAATCACATGTTTGTTTCAACTTTGTAAACGCCCTAGCGGCTAAAGTATTCGACGTAGGTGGGTCAAATAAATAGCATCGGTTAGATAATTTAAGGATCTTTTAGAAAAGCCCTCAACCTATTTTCTATTCCTACCAGGAGCGTGGCAATAGTGTTCACAAAAAAATGTAGTGTTTTGAGAAAAATCACATGTTTGTTTCAACTTTGTAAACGCCCTAGCGGCTAAAGTATTCGACGTAGGTGGGTCAAATAAATAGCATCGGTTAGATAATTTAAGGATCTTTTGGAAAAGTCCTCAACCTATTTTCTATCCCTACCAGGAGCGTGGCAATAGTGTTCACAAACAAATGTAGTGTTTTGAGAAAAATCACATGTTTGTTTCAACTTTGTAAACGCTCTAGCGGCTGAAGTATTCGACGTAGGTGGGTCAAATAAATAGCATCGGTTAGATAATTTAAGGGTCTTTTGGAAAAGTCCTCAACCTATTTTCTATTCCTACCAGCAGTCTGGCAATAGTGTTCGCAAACAAATGTAGTGTTTTGAGAAAAATCACATGTTTGTTTCAACTTTGTAAACGCCCTAGCGGCTAAAGTATTCGACGTAGGTGGGTCAAATAAATAGCATCGGTTAGATAATTTAAGGGTCTTTTGGAAAAGTCCTCAACCTATTTTCTATTCCTACCAGCAGTCTGGCAATAGTGTTCGCAAACAAATGTAGTGTTTTGAGAAAAATCACATGTTTGTTTCAACTTTGTAAACGCCCTAGCGGCTAAAGTATTCGACGTAGGTGGGTCAAATAAATAGCATCGGTTAGATAATTTAAGGATCTTTTAGAAAAGTCCTCAACCTATTTTCTATTCCTACCAGGAGCGTGGCAATAGTGTTCACAAACAAATGTAGTGTTTTGAGAAAAATCACATGTTTGTTTCAACTTTGTAAACGCCCTAGCGGCTAAAGTATTCGACGTAGGTGGGTCAAATAAAGGCATCGGTTAGATAATTTAAGGATTTTTTAGAAAAGCCCTCAACCTATTTTCTATTCCTACCAGGAGCATGACAATAGTGTTCGCAAACAAATGTAGTGTTTTGAGAAAAATCACATGTTTGTTTCAACTTTGTAAACGCCCTAGCGGCTGAAGTATTCGACGTAGGTGGGTCAAATAAAGAGCATCGGTTAGATAATTTAAGGATCTTTTGGAAAAGTCCTCAACCTATTTTCTATCCCTACCAGGAGCGTGGCAATAGTGTTCACAAACAAATGTAGTGTTTTGAGAAAAATCACATGTTTGTTTCAACTTTGTAAACGCCCTAGCGGCTAAAGTATTCGACGTAGGTGGGTCAAATAAATAGCATCGGTTAGATAATTTAAGGATCTTTTAGAAAAGCCCTCAACCTATTTTCTATTCCTACCAGGCGCCTGACAATAGTGTTCACAAAAAAATGTAGTGTTTTGAGAAAAATCACATGTTTGTTTCAACTTTGTAAACGCCCTAGCGGCTAAAGTATTCGACGTAGGTGGGTCAAATAAATAGCATCGGTTAGATAATTTAGGGATCTTTTGGAAAAAACCTTAACCTATTCTCTATCGCTACCAGGAGCGTGGCAATAGTGTTCACAAACAAATGTAGTGTTTTGAGAAAAATCACATGTTTGTTTCAACTTTGTAAACGCCCTAGCGGCTAAAGTATTCGACGTAGGTGGGTCAAATAAATAGCATCGGTTAGATAATTTAAGGATCTTTTAGAAAAGCCCTCAACCTATTTTCTATTCCTACCAGGAGCGTGGCAATAGTGTTCACAAAAAAATGTAGTGTTTTGAGAAAAATCACATGTTTGTTTCAACTTTGTAAACGCCCTAGCGGCTAAAGTATTCGACGTAGGTGGGTCAAATAAATAGCATCGGTTAGATAATTTAAGGATCTTTTAGAAAAGCCCTCAACCTATTTTCTATTCCTACCAGGAGCGTGGCAATAGTGTTCACAAAAAAATGTAGTGTTTTGAGAAAAATCACATGTTTGTTTCAACTTTGTAAACGCCCTAGCGGCTTAAGTATTCGACGTAGGTGGGTCAAATAAATAGCATCGGTTAGATCATTTGAGCATCTTTTAAAAAAGTCCTCAACCTATTTTCTATTCCTACCAGGAGCCTGGCACACAAGTGTAGTGTTTTGAGAAAAATCACATGTTAGTTTCAAATTTTAAACGCTCTAGCGGCTAAAGTGTTCGACGTAGGTGGGTCAAATAAATAGCATCGGTTAGATAATTTAAGGAGCTTTTAGAAAAGTCCTCAACCTATTTTCTATTCCTACCAGGAGCGTGGCAATAGCGTTCACAAACAAATGTAGTGTTTTGAGAAAAATCACATGTTTGTTTCAACTTTGTAAACGCCCTAGCGGCTAAAGTATTCGACGTAGGTGGGTCAAATAAAAAGCATCGGTTAGATAATTTAAGGAGCTTTTAGAAAAGTCCTCAACCTATTTTCTATTCCTACCAGCAGCCTGGCAATAGTGTTCACAAACAAATGTAGTGTTTTGAGAAAAATCACATGTTTGTTTCAACTTTGTAAACGCTCTAGCGGCTGAAGTATTCGACGTAGGTGGGTCAAATAAATAGCATCGGTTAGATAATTTAAGGATCTTTTGAAAAAGCCCTTAAACTTTTTTCTATTCTTACCAGCAGCCTGGCAATAGTGTTCACAAACAAATGTAGTGTTTTGAGAAAAATCACATGTTTGTTTCAACTTTGTAAACGCTCTAGCGGCTGAAGTATTCGACGTAGGTGGGTCAAATAAATAGCATCGGTTAGATAATTTAAGGATCTTTTGAAAAAGCCCTTAAACTTTTTTCTATTCTTACCAGCAGCCTGGCAATAGTGTTCACAAACAAATGTAGTGTTTTGAGAAAAATCACATGTTTGTTTCAACTTTGTAAACGCCCTAGCGGCTAAAGTATTCGACGTAGGTGGGTCAAATAATAAGCATCGGTTAGATAAATTAAGGAGCTTTTAGAAAAGCCCTTAAAATTTTTTCTATTCCTACCAGCAGCCTGGCAATAGTGTTCACAAACAAATGTAGTGTTTTGAGAAAAATCACATGTTTGTTTCAACTTTGTAAACGCCCTAGCGGCTAAAGTATTCGACGTAGGTGGGTCAAATAAATAGCATCGGTTAGATAATTTAAGGAGCTTATAGAAAAGTCCTCAACCTATTTTCTATTCCTACCAGCAGCCTGGCAATAGTGTTCACAAACAAATGTAGTGTTTTGAGAAAAATCACATGTTTGTTTCAACTTTGAAAACGCCCTAGCGGCTAAAGTGTTCGACGTAGGTGGGTCATATAATTAGCGTCGGTTAGATAGTTTAAGGAGCTTTTGGAAAAAACCTTAACCTATTCTCTATTCCTACCAGGAGCGTGGCAATAGTGTTCACAAACAAATGTAGTGTTTTGAGAAAAATCACATGTTTGTTTCAACTTTGTAAACGCCCTAGCGGCTAAAGTATTCGACGTAGGTGGGTCAAATAAATAGCATCGGTTAGATAATTTAAGGAGCTTTTAGAAAAGCCCTCAACCTATTTTCTATTCCTACCAGCAGCGTGGCAATAGTGGTCACAAAAAAATGTAGTGTTTTGAGAAAAATCACATGTTTGTTTCAACTTTGTAAACGCCCTAGCGGCTGAAGTATTCGACGTAGGTGGGTCAAATAAATAGCATCGGTTAGATAATTTAAGGAGCTTATAGAAAAGTCCTCAACCTATTTTCTATTCCTACCAGCAGCCTGGCAATAGTGTTCACAAACAAATGTAGTGTTTTGAGAAAAATCACATGTTTGTTTCAACTTTGTAAACGCTCTAGCGGCTAAAGTATTCGACGTAGGTGGGTCAAATAAAGAGCATCGGTTAGATAGTTTAAGGAGCTTTTAGAAAAACCCTTAACCTTTTTTCTATTTCTACCAGCAGCCTGGCAATAGTGTTCACAAACAAATGAAGTGCTTTGAGAAAAATCACATGTTTGTTTCAACTTTGTAAACGCCCTAGCGGCTAAAGGATTCGACGTAGGTGGGTCAAATAAAGAGCATCGGTTAGATAATTTAAGGATCTTTTAGAAAAGTCCTCAACCTATTTTCTATTCCTACCAGCAGCCTGGCAATAGTGTTCACAAACAAATGTAGTGTTTTGAGAAAAATCACATGTTTGTTTCAACTTTGTAAACGCCCTAGCGGCTAAAGTATTCGACGTAGGTGGGTCAAATAAATAGCATCGGTTAGATAATTTAAGGATCTTTTGGAAAAGTCCTCAACCTATTTTCTATTCCTACCAGCAGTCTGGCAATAGTGTTCACAAACAAATGTAGTGTTTTGAGAAAAATCACATGTTTGTTTCAACTTTGTAAACGCCCTAGCGGCTAAAGTATTCGACGTAGGTGGGTCAAATAAATAGCATCGGTTAGATAATTTAAGGATCTTTTAGAAAAGCCCTCAACCTGTTTTCTATCCCTACCAGGAGCCTGGCAATAGTGTTCACAAACAAATGTAGTGTTTTGAGAAAAATCACATGTTTGTTTCAACTTTGTAAACGCCCTAGCGGCTAAAGTATTCGACGTAGGTGGGTCAAATAAATAGCATCGGTTAGATAATTTAAGGGTCTTTTGGAAAAGTCCTCAACCTATTTTCTATTCCTACCAGCAGTCTGGCAATAGTGTTCACAAACAAATGTAGTGTTTTGAGAAAAATCACATGTTTGTTTCAACTTTGTAAACGCCCTAGCGGCTAAAGTATTCGACGGAGGTGGGTCAAATAAATAGCATCGGTTAGATAATTTAAGGAGCTTTTAGAAAAGCCCTCAACCTATTTTCTATCCCTACCAGGAGCGTGGCAATAGTGTTCACAAAAAAATGTAGTGTTTTGAGAAAAATCACATGTTTGTTTCAACTTTGTAAACGCCCTAGCGGCTAAAGTATTCGACGTAGGTGGGTCAAATAAATAGCATCGGTTAGATAATTTAAGGATCTTTTGGAAAAGCCCTCAACCTATTTTCTATTCCTACCAGGAGCCTGACAATAGTGTTCACAAACAAATGTAGTGTTTTGAGAAAAATCACATGTTTGTTTCAACTTTGTAAACGCCCTAGCGGCTAAAGTATTCGACGTAGGTGGGTCAAATAAATAGCATCGGTTAGATAATTTAAGGAGCTTTTAGAAAAGCCCTTAAACTTTTTTCTATTCCTACCAGCAGCCTGGCAATAGTGTTCACAAACAAATGTAGTGTTTTGAGAAAAATCACATGTTTGTTTCAACTTTGAAACGCTTTAGCGGCTAAAGTATTCGACGTAGGTGGGTCAAATAAATAGCATCGGTTAGATAATTTAAGGATCTTTTGGAAAAGTCCTCAACCTATTTTCTATCCCTACCAGGAGCGTGGCGATAGTGTTCACAAACAAATGTAGTGTTTTGAGAAAAATCACATGTTTGTTTCAACTTTGTAAACGCCCTAGCGGCTAAAGTATTCGACGTAGGTGGGTCAAATAAATAGCATCGGTTAGATAATTTAAGGATCTTTTGGAAAAGCCCTCAACCTATTTTCTATCCCTACCAGGAGCGTGGCGATAGTGTTCACAAACAAATGTAGTGTTTTGAGAAAAATCACATGTTTGTTTCAACTTTGTAAACGCCCTAGCGACTAAAGTATTCGACGTAGGTGGGTCAAATAAATAGCATCGGTTAGATAATTTAAGGATCTTTTAGAAAGTCCCTCAACCTATTTTCTATCCCTACCAGGAGCGCGGCAATAGTGTTCACAAACAAATGTAGTGTTTTGAGAAAAATCACATGTTTGTTTCAACTTTGTAAACGCCCTAGCGGCTAAAGTATTCGACGTAGGTGGGTCAAATAAATAGCATCGGTTAGATAATTTAAGGAGCTTTTAGAAAAGCCCTCAACCTATTTTCTATCCCTACCAGGAGCGTGGCAATAGTGTTCACAAACAAATGTAGTGTTTTGAGAAAAATCACATGTTTGTTTCAACTTTGTAAACGCTCTAGCGGCTAAAGTATTCGACGTAGGTGGGTCAAATAAATAGCATCGGTTAGATAATTTAAGTAGCTTTTAGAAAAGCCCTCAACCTGTTTTCTATTCCTACCAGGAGCGAGGCAATAGTTCTCGCAAACAAATGTAGTGTTTTGAGAAAAATCACATGTTTGTTTCAACTTTGTAAACGCCCTAGCGGCTAAAGTATTCGATGTAGGTGGGTCAAATAAATAGCATCGGTTAGATAATTTAAGGAGCTTTTGGAAAAGCCCTCAACCTATTTTCTATCCCTACCAGGAGCCTGGCAATAGTGTTCACAATCAAATGTAGTGTTTTGAGAAAAATCACATGTTTGTTTCAACTTTGTAAACGCCCTAGCGGCTAAAGTATTCGACGTAGGTTGGTCAAATAAATAGCATCGGTTAGATAATTTAAGGGTCTTTTGGAAAAGTCCTCAACCTATTTTCTATTCCTACCAGCAGCCTGGCAATAGTGTTCACAAACAAATGTAGTGTTTTGAGAAAAATCACATGTTTGTTTCAACTTTGTAAACGTTCTAGTGGCTAAAGTATTCGACGTAGGTGGGTCAAATAAATAGCATCGGTTAGATAATTTAAGGAGCTTTTAGAAAAGCCCTCAACCTATTCTCTATCCCTACCAGGAGCGTGGCAATAGTGTTCACAAACAAATGTAGTGTTTTGAGAAAAATCACATGTTTGTTTCAACTTTGTAAACGCCCTAGCGGCTAAAGTATTCGACGCAGGTGGGTCAAGTAAATAGCATCGGTTAGATAATTTAAGGAGCTTTTAGAAAAGCCCTCAGCCTATTTTCTATTCCTACCAGGAGCGTGGCAATAGTGTTCACAATAAATGTAGTGTTTTGAGAAAAATCTCATGTTTGTTTCAACTTTGTAAGCGCCCTAGCGTCTAAAGTGTTCGACGCAGGTGGGTCAAATAAATAGCATCGGTTAGATAATTTAAGGATCTTTTAGAAAAGGCCTCAACTTATTCTCTATCCCTACCAGGAGCCTGGCAATAGTGTTCACAAACAAATGTAGTGTTTTGAGAAAAATCACATGTTTGTTTCAACTTTGTAAACGCCCTAGCAGCTAAAGTATTCGACGTAGGTGGGTCAAATAAATAGCATCGGTTAGATAATTTAAGGATCTTTTAGAAAAGCCCTCAACTTATTCTCTACCCCTACCAGGAGCGTGGCAATAGTGTTCACAAACAAATGTAGTGTTTTGAGAAAAATCACATGTTTGTTTCAACTTTGTAAACGCCCTAGCAGCTAAAGTATTCGACGTAGGTGGGTCAAATAAATAGCATCGGTTAGATAATTTAAGGATCTTTTAGAAAAGCCCTCAACCTGTTTTCTATCCCTACCAGGAGCCTGGCAATAGTGTTCACAAACAAATGTAGTGTTTTGAGAAAAATCGCATGTTTGTTTCAACTTTGTAAACGCTCTAGCGGCTAAAGTATTCGACGTAGGTGGGTCAAATAAATAGCATCGGTTAGATAATTTAAAGATCTTTTAGAAAAGCCCTCAACCTATTTTCTATTTCTACCAGGAGCCTGGCAATAGTGCTCACAAACAAATGTAGTGTTTTGAGTAAAATCACATTTTTGTTTAAACTTTGTAAACGCCCTAGCGGCTAAAGTATTAGATGTAGGTGGATCATATAAATAGCATCGGTTAGATAATTTAAGGAGCTTTTAGAAAAGCCCTCAGTTCTTTCTCTAACCCTACCAGGAGCGTGGCAATAGCGTTCACAAACAAGTGTAGTGTTTTGAGAAAAATCACATGTTTATTTTCAACTTTCTAAACGCTCTAGCGTCTTAAGTATTCGACGTAGGTGGGTCAAATAAATACCATCGGTTAGATAATTTAAGGTGCCTTTAGAAAAGCCCTCAACCTGTTTTCTATCCCTACCAGGAGCCTGGCAATAGTGTTCACAAACAAATGTAGTGTTTTGAGAAAAATCACATGTTTGTTTCAACTTTGTAAACGCTCTAGCGGCTAAAGTATTCCACGTAGGTGGATCAAATAAATAGCATCGGTTAGATAATTTAAGGAGCTTTTAGAAAAGCCCTCCACTCATTCTCTATCCCTACCAGGAGCCTGGCAATAGTGCTCAAAAACAAATGTAGTGTTTTGAGAAAAATCACATGTTTGTTTCAACTTTGTAAACGCCCTAGCGGCTAAAGTATTCGAAGCAGGTGGGTCAAATAAATAGCATCGGTTAGATAATTTAAGGATCTTTTAGAAAAGCCCTCAACCTGTTTTCTATCCCTACCAGGAGCGTGGCAATAGTGTTCACAAACAAATGTAGTGTTTTGAGAAAAATCACATGTTTGTTTCAACTTTGTAAACGCTCTAGCGGCTAAAGTATTCGACGTAGGTGCGTCACTGGAATTGCATCGGTTAGATAATTTAAGGATTTTTTAGAAAAGCCCTCAACCTATTTTCTATTCCTACCAGGAGCGTGACAATAGTGTTCACAAACAAATGTAGTGTTTTGAGAAAAATCACATGTTTGTTTCAACTTTGTAAACGCCCTAGCGGCTAAAGTATTCGAAGCAGGTGGGTCAAATAAATAGCATCGGTTAGATAATTTAAGGATCTTTTAGAAAAGCCCTCAACCTGTTTTCTATCCCTACCAGGAGCGTGGCAATAGTGTTCACAAGCAAATGTAGTGTTTTGAGAAAAATCACATGTTTGTTTCAACTTTGTAAACGCTCTAGCGGCTAAAGTATTCGACGTAGGTGGGTCAAATAAATAGCATCGGTTAGATAATTTAAGGATCTTTTAGAAAAGCCCTCAACCTGTTTTCTATTCCTACCAGGAGCCTGGCAATAGTGTTCACAAACAAATGTAGTGTTTTGAGAAAAATCACATGTTTGTTTCAACTTTGTAAACGCTCTAGCGGCTAAAGTATTCGATGTAGGTGGGTCAAATAAATAGCATCGGTTAGATAATTTAAGGATCTTTTAGAAAAGCCCTCAACCTGTTTTCTATCCCTACCAGGAGCCTGGCAATAGTGTTCACAAACAAATGTAGTGTTTTGAGAAAAATCACATGTTTGTTTCAACTTTGTAAACGCTCTAGCGGCTAAAGTATTCGATGTAGGTGGGTCAAATAAATAGCATCGGTTAGATAATTTAAGGATCTTTTACAAAAGCCCTCAACCTGTTTTCTATCCCTACCAGGAGCCTGGCAATAGTGTTCGCAAACAAATGTAGTGTTTTGAGAAAAATCACATGTTTGTTTCAACTTTGTAAACGCTCTAGCGGCTAAAGTATTCGATGTAGGTGGGTCAAATAAATAGCATCGGTTAGATAATTTAAGGATCTTTTAGAAAAGCCCTCAACCTGTTTTCTATCCCTACCAGGAGCCTGGCAATAGTGTTCACAAACAAATGTAGTGTTTTGAGAAAAATCACATGTTTGTTTCAACTTTGTAAACGCCCTAGCGGCTAAAGTATTCGACGTAGGTGGGTCAAATAAATAGCATCGGTTAGATAATTTAAGGATCTTTTAGAAAAGCTTTCAACCTATTTTCAATTCCTACCAGGAGCGTGGCAATAGTGTTCACAATCAAATGTAGTGTTTTGAGAAAATTCTCATGTTTGTTTCAACTTTGTAAACGCCCTAGCGGCTAAAGTATTCGACGTAGGTGGGTCAAATAAATAGCATCGGTTAGATAATTTAAGGAGCTTTTAGAAAAGCCCTCAACCTATTTTCTATTCCTACCAGGAGCGTGGCAATAGTGGTAACAAACAAATGTTGTGTTTTGAGAAAAATCACATGTTTGTTTCAACTTTGTAAACGCACTAGCGGCTAAAGTATTCGACGTAGGTGGGTCAAATAAATAGCATCGGTTAGATAGTTTAAGGAGCTTTTAGAAAAGCCCTCAACCTATTTTCTATTCCTACCAGGAGCGTGGCAATAGTGTTCACAAAGAAATGTAGTGTTTTGAGAAAAATCACATTTTTGTTTCAACTTTGTAAACGCTCTAGCGGCTAAAGTATTCGACGTAGGCAGGTCAAATAAAAAGCATCGGTTAAATAATTTAAGGATCTTTTAGAAAAGCCCTCAACCTATTTTCTATCCCTACCAGGAGCCGGGCAATAGTGTTCGCAAACAAATGTAGGGTTTTGAAAAAAATCACATGTTTGTTTCAACTTTGTAAACGCTCTAGCGGCTAAAGTGTTCGACGCAGGTAGCTCAAATAAAAAGCATCGGTTAGATAATTTAAGGATCTTTTAGAAAAGCCCTCAACCTGTTTTCTATCCCTACCAGGAGCCGGGCAATAGTGTTCACAAACAAATGTAGTGTTTTGAGAAAAATCACATTTTTGTTTCAACTTTGTAAACGCCCTAGCGGCTAAAGTATTCGACGTAGGTAGGTCAAATAAAAAGCATCGGTTAGATAATTTAAGGATCTTTTAGAAAAGCCCTCAACCTGTTTTCTATCCCTACCAGGAGCCGGGCAATACTGTTCACAAACAAATGTAGTGTTTTGAGAAAAATCACATTTTTGTTTCAACTTTGTAAACGCCCTAGCGGCTAAAGTATTCGACGTAGGTAGGTCAAATAAAAAGCATCGGTTAGATAATTTAAAGATCTTTTAGAAAAGCCCTCAACTTATTCTCTATCCCTACCAGGAGCGAGGCAATAGTGTTCACAAACAAATGTAGTGTTTTGAGAAAAATCACATTTTTGTTTCAACTTTGTAATCGCCCTAGCGGCTAAAGTATTCGACGCAGGTGGGTCAAATAAACAGCATCGGTTAGATAATTTAAGGATCTTTTACAAAAGCCCTCAACTTATTCTCTATCCCTACCAGGAGCGTGGCAATAGCTTTTAGAAAAGCCCTCCACTCATTCTCTATCCCTACCAGGAGCGCGGCAATAGTGTTCGCAAACAAATGTAGTGTTTTGAGAAAAATCACATGTTTGTTTCAACTTTGTAAACGCCCTAGCGGCTAAAGTATTCGACGTAGGTGGGTCGAATAAGAAGCATCGGTTAGATAATTTAAAGATCTTTTAGAAAAGCCCTCAACTTATTCTCTATCCCTACCAGGAGCGCGGCAATAGTGTTCATAACAAATGTAGTGTTTTGAGAAAAATCACATGTTTGTTTCAACTTTGTAAACGCCCTAGCGGCTAAAGTATTCGACGTAGGTGGGTCAAATAAAAAGCATCGGTTAGATAATTTAAGGATCTTTTAGAAAAGCCCTCAACCTGTTCTCTATCCCTACCAGGAGCGAGGCAATAGTGCTCACAAACAAATGTAGTGTTTTGAGAAAAATCACATGTTTGTTTCAACTTTGTAAACGCTCTAGCGGCTAAAGTGTTCGACGTAGGTGGGTCAAATAAAAAGCATCGGTTAGATAATTTAAGGATCTTTTAGAAAAGCCCTCAACCTGTTTTCTATCCCTACCAGGAGCCGGGCAATACTGTTCACAAACAAATGTAGTGTTTTGAGAAAAATCACATTTTTGTTTCAACTTTGTAAACGCTCTAGCGGCTAAAGTGTTCGACGTAGGTGGGTCAAATAAAAAGCCCTCAACTTATTCTCTATCCCTACCAGGAGCGAGGCAATAGTGTTCACAAAGAAATGTAGTGTTTTGAGAAAAACCACATGTTTGTTTCAACTTTGTAAACGCTCTTGCGGCTAAAGTGTTCGACGTAGGTGGGTCAAATAAAAAGCATCGGTTAGATAATTTAAGGATCTTTTAGAAAAGCCCTCAACCTGTTTTCTATCCCTACCAGGAGCCGGGCAATACTGTTCACAAACAAATGTAGTGTTTTGAGAAAAATCACATGTTTGTTTCAACTTTGTAAACGATCTAGCGGCTAAAGTGTTCGACGTAGGTGGGTCAAATAAATAGCATCGGTTAGATAATTTAAGGAGCTTTTAGAAAAGCCCTCAACTTATTCTCTATCCCTACCAGGAGCGAGGCAATAGTGCTCACAAACAAATGTAGTGTTTTGAGAAACATCACATTTTTGTTTCAACTTTGTAAACGCTCTGGCGGCTAAAGTATTCGACGTAGGTGGGTCAAATAAACAGCATCGGTTAGATAATTTAAGGGTCTTTTAGAAAAGCCCTCAACCTGTTTTCTATCCCTACCAGGAGCCGGGCAATACTGTTCACAAACAAATGTAGTGTTTTGAGAAAAATCACATTTTTGTTTCAACTTTGTAAACGCCCTAGCGGCTAAAGTATTCGACGCAGGTGGGTCAAATAAATAGCATCGGTTAGATAATTTAAGGGTCTTTTAGAAAAGCCCTCAACTTATTCTCTATCCCTACCAGGAGCGAGGCAATAGTGCTCACAAACAAATGTAGTGTTTTGAGAAACATCACATTTTTGTTTCAACTTTGTAAACGCTCTGGCAGCTAAAGTATTCGACGTAGGTAGGTCAAATAAAAAGCATCGGTTAGATAATTTAAAGATCTTTTAGAAAAGCCCTCAACTTATCCTCTATCCTTACCAGGAGCGAGGCAATAGTGCTCAAAAACAAATGTAGTGTTTTGAGAAAAATCACATGTTTGTTTCAACTTTGTAAGCGCTTTAGCGTCTAAAGTATTCGACGTAGGTGGGTCAAGTAAATAGCATCGGTTAGAAAATTTAAAGATCTTTTAGAAAAAGCCTCAACTAATTCTCTATCCCTACCAGGAGCCGGGCAATAGTGTTTGCAAACAAATGTAGGGTTTTGAAAAAAATCACATGTTTGTTTCAACTTTGTAAACGCTCTAGCGGCTAAAGTGTTCGACGCAGGTAGCTCAAATAAAAAGCATCGGTTAGATAATTTAAGGATCTTTTAGAAAAGCCCTCAACCTGTTTTCTATCCCTACCAGGAGCGAGGCAATAGTGCTCACAAACAAATGTAGTGTTTTGAGAAAAATCACATGTTTGTTTCAACTTTGTAAACGCTCTAGCGGCTAAAGTGTTCGACGCAGGTACCTCAAATAAATAGCATCGGTTAGATAATTTAAGGATCTTTTAGAAAAGCCCTCAACCTGTTTTCTATCCCTACCAGGAGCGAGGCAATAGTGCTCACAAACAAATGTAGTGTTTTGAGAAAAATCACATGTTTGTTTCAACTTTGTAAACGCTCTAGCGGCTAAAGTGTTCGACGCAGGTAGCTCAAATAAAAAGCATCGGTTAGATAATTTAAGGATCTTTTAGAAAAGCCCTCAACCTGTTTTCTATCCCTACCAGGAGCGAGGCAATAGTGCTCACAAACAAATGTAGTGTTTTGAGAAAAATCACATTTTTGTTTCAACTTTGTAATCGCCCTAGCGGCTAAAGTATTCGACGTAGGTGGGTCAAATAATCAGCATTGGTTAGATAATTTAAGGAGCTTTTAGAAAAGCCCTCAACCTATTTTCTATCCCTACCAGGAGCGTGGCAATAGTGTTCACAAACAAATGTAGTGTTTTGAGAAAAATCACATGTTTGTTTCAACTTTGTAAACGCCCTAGCGGCTAAAGTATTCGACGTAGGTGGGTCAAATAAATAGCATCGGTTAGATAATTTAAGGATCTTTTAGAAAAGCCCTCAACCTGTTTTCTATCCCTACCAGGAGCGAGGCAAAAGTGCTCACAAACAAATGTAGTGTTTTGAGAAAAATCACATGATTGTTTCAACTTTGTAAACGCTCTAGCGGCTAAAGTATTCGACGTAGGTGGGTCAAATAAACAGCATCGGTTAGATAATTTAAGGATCTTTTAGAAAAGCCCTCAACCTGTTTTCTATCCCTACCAGGAGCGAGGCAAAAGTGCTCACAAACAAATGTAGTGTTTTGAGAAAAATCACATGATTGTTTCAACTTTGTAAACGCTCTAGCGGCTAAAGTATTCGACGTAGGTGGGTCAAATAAACAGCATCGGTTAGATAATTTAAGGATCTTTTAGAAAAGCCCTCAACCTATTTTCTATCCCTACCAGGAGCGTGGCAATAGTGTTCACAAACAAATGTAGTGTTTTGAGAAAAATCACATGTTTGTTACAATTTTGTAAACGCCCTAGCGGTTAAAGTATTCGACGTAGGTGGGTCAAATAATTAGCATCGGTTAGATAATTTAAGGGTCTTTTAGAAAAGCCCTCAACCTTTTTTCTATCCCTACCAGGAGCGAGGCAATAGTGCTCACAAGCAAATGTAGTGTTTTGAGAAAAATCACATGTTTATTTCAACTTTGTAAACGCTCTAGCGGCTAAAGTATTCGATGTAGGTGGGTCAAATAAATAGCATCGGTTAGATAATTTAAGGATCTTTTAGAAAAGCCGTCAACCTGTTTTCTATCCCTACCAGGAGCCTGGCAATAGCGTTCACAAACAAATGTAGTGTTTTGAGAAAAATCACATGTTTATTTCAACTTTGTAAACGCTCTAGCGGCTAAAGTATTCGATGTAGGTGGGTCAAATAAATAGCATCGGTTAGATAATTTAAGGATCTTTTAGAAAAGCCCTCAACCTTTTTTCTATCCCTACCAGGAGCGAGGCAATAGTGCTCACAAACAAATGTAGTGTTTTGAGAAAAATCACATTTTTGTTTCAACTTTGTAAACGCTCTAGCGGCTAAAGTATTCGACGTAGGTAGGTCAAATAAAAAGCATCGTTTAGATAATTTAAGGATCTTTTAGAAAAGCCCTCAATTTATTCTCTATACCTACCAGGAGCGAGGCAATAGTGTTCACAAACAAATGTAGTGTTTTTAGAAAAATCACATTTTTGTTTCAACTTTGTAATCGCCCTAGCGGCTAAAGTATTCGACGTAGGTGAGTCAAATAAATAACATCGGTTAGATAATTTAAGGATCTTTTAGAAAAGCCCTCAACCTGTTTTCTATCCCTACCAGGAGCGAGGCAATAGTGTTCGCAAACAAATGTAGTGTTTTGAGAAAAATCACATGTTTGTTTCAACTTTGTAAACGCCCTAGCGGCTAAAGTATTCGACGCAGGTGGGTCAAATAAATAGCATCGGTTAGATAATTTAAGGATCTTTTAGAAAAGCCCTCAACCTGTTTTCTATCCCTACCAGGAGCGAGGCAATAGTGCTCACAAACAAATGTAGTGTTTTGAGAAAAATCACATGTTTGTTTCAACTTTGTAAACGCTCTAGCGGCTAAAGTATTCGATGTAGAAGGGTCAAATAAATAGCATCGGTTAGATAATTTAAGGATCTTTTAGAAAAGCCCTCAACCTGTTTTCTATCCCTACCAGGAGCGAGGCAATAGTGTTCACAAACAAATGTAGTGTTTTGAGAAAAATCACATGTTTGTTTCAACTTTGTAAACGCTCTAGCGGCTAAAGTATTCGACGTAGGTGGGTCAAATAAATAGCATCGGTTAGATAATTTAAGGATCTTTTAGAAAAGTTCTCAACCTGTTTCTATTCCTACCAGGAGCGAGGCAATAGTGCTCACAAACAAATGTGGTGTTTTGAGAAAAATCACATGTTTGTTTCAACTTTGTAAACGCTCTAGCGACTAAAGTATTCGATGTAGGTGGGTCAAATAAAAAGCAGCGGTTAGATAATTTAAGGATCTTTTAGAAAAGCCCTCAACCTGTTTTCTATTCCTACCAGGAGCGTGGCAATAGTGTTCACAAACAAATGTTGTGTTTTGAGAAAAATCACATGTTTGTTTCAACTTTGTAAACGCTCTAGCGGCTAAAGTATTCGATGTAGAAGGGTCAAATAAATAGCATCGGTTAGATAATTTAAGGATCTTTTAGAAAAGCCCTCAACCTATTTTCTATCCTTACGAGAAGCGTGGCAATAGGGATCATAAACAAATGTAGTGTTTTGAGAAAAATCACATGTTTGTTTCAACTTTGTAAACGCTCTAGCGACTAAAGTATTCGATGTAGGTGGGTCAAATAAAAAGCAGCGGTTAGATAATTTAAGGATCTTTTAGAAAAGCCCTCAACCTGTTTTCTATCCCTACCAGGAGCCGGGCAATAGTGTTCACAACAAATATAGTGTTTTGAGAAAAATCACATGTTTGTTTCAACTTTGTAAACGCTCTAGCGACTAAAGTATTCGATGTAGGTGGGTCAAATAAAAAGCATCGGTTAGATAATTTAAGGATCTTTTAGAAAAGCCCTCAACCTATTTTCTATCCCTACCAGGAGCGAGGCAATAGTGTTCACAAGCAAATGTAGTGTTTTGAGAAAAATCACATGTTTGTTTCAACTTTGTAATCGCCCTAGCGGCTAAAGTATTCGACGTAGGTGGGTCAAATAAATAGCATCGGTTAGATAATTTAAGGATCTTTTAGAAAAGCCCTCAGCTTATTTTCTATCCCTACCAGGAGCGAGGCAATAGTGTTCACAAACAAATGTAGTGTTTTGAGAAAAATCACATGTTTGTTTCAACTTTGTAAACGCCCTAGCGGCTAAAGTATTCGACGTAGGTAGCTCAAATAAAAAGCATCGGTTAGATAATTTAAGGATCTTTTAGAAAAGCCCTCAACCTGTTTTCTATCCCTACCAGGAGCGAGGCAATAGTGTTCACAAGCAAATGTAGTGTTTTGAGAAAAATCACATGTTTGTTTCAACTTTGTAAACGCCCTAGCGGCTAAAGTATTCGAAGCAGGTGTGTCAAATAAATAGCATCGGTTAGATAATTTAAGGATCTTTTAGAAAAGCCCTCAATCTGTTTTCTATCCCTACCAGGAGCGAGGCAATAGTGTTCGCAAACAAATGTAGTGTTTTGAGAAAAATCACATGTTTGTTTCAACTTTGTAAATGCTCTGGCGGCTGAAGTATTCGACGCAGGTGGGTCAAATAAATAGCATCGGTTAGATAATTTAAGGATCTTTTAGAAAAGCCCTCAATCTGTTTTCTATCCCTACCAGGAGCGAGGCAATAGTGTTCGCAAACAAATGTAGTGTTTTGAGAAAAATCACATGTTTGTTTCAACTTTGTAAACGCTCTAGCGGCTAAAGTATTCGACGAAGGTAGGTCAAATAAAAAGCATCGGTTAGATAATTTTAGGAGCTTTTAGAAAAGCCCTCAACCTGTTTTCTATCCCTGCCAGGAGCCGGGCAATAGCGTTCACAAACAAATGTAGAGTTTTGAGAAAAATCACATGTTTGTTTCAACTTTGTAAACGCCCTAGCGACTAAAGTATTCGACGTAGGTAGGTCAAATAAAAAGCATCGGTTAGATTATTTAAGGAGCTTTTAGAAAAGCCCTCAACCTGTTTTCTATCCCTACCAGGAGCCTGGCAATAGTGTTCACAAACAAATGTAGTGTTTTGAGAAAAATCACATGTTTGTTTCAACTTTGTAAACGCTTTAGCGGCTTAAGTGTTCGATGTAGGTCGGTCAAATAAATAGCATCGGTTAGATAATTTAAGGATCTTTTAGAAAAGCCCTCAACTCATTCTCTATCCCTACCAGGAGCGCGGCAATAGTGTTCACAAAGAAATGTAGTGTTTTGAGAAAAATCACATGTTTGTTTCAACTTTGTAAACGCTCTAGCGGCTAAAGTATTCGACGTAGGTAGGTCAAATAAAAAGCATCGGTTAGATAATTTAAGGAGCTTTTAGAAAAGCCCTCAACCTATTTTCTATTCTTACCAGGAGCGTGGCAATAGTGTTCACAAACAAATGTAGTGTTTTGAGAAAAATCACATGTTTGTTTCAACTTTGTAAACGCTCTAGCGGCTAAAGTATTCGATGTAGGTGGGTCAAATAAATAGCATCGGTTAGATAATTTAAGGGTCTTTTAGAAAAGCCCTCAACCTGTTTTCTATCCCTACCAGAAGCGAGGCAATAGTGCTCACAAACAAATGTAGTGTTTTGAGAAAAATCACATGTTTGTTTCAACTTTGTAAACGCTCTAGCGGCTTAAGTGTTCGATGTAGGTCGGTCAAATAAATAGCATCGGTTAGATAATTTAAGGATCTTTTAGAAAAGCCCTCAACCTGTTTTCTATCCCTACCAGGAGCGAGGCAATAGTGTTCACAAAGAAATGTAGTGTTTTGAGAAAAATCACATGTTTGTTTCAACTTTGTAAACGCTCTAGCGGCTAAAGTATTCGACGTAGGTAGGTCAAATAAAAAGCATCGGTTAGATAATTTAAGGATCTTTTAGAAAAGCCCTCAACTCATTCTCTATCCCTACCAGGAGCGAGGCAATAGTGCTCACAAACAAATGTAGTGTTTTGAGAAAAATCACATGTTTGTTTCAACTTTGTAAACGCTCTAGCGGCTAAAGTATTCGATGTAGGTGGGTCAAATAAATAGCATCGGTTAGATAATTTAAGGGTCTTTTAGAAAAGCCCTCAACCTGTTTTCTATCCCTACCAGGAGCGAGGCAATAGTGTTCACAAACAAATGTAGTGTTTTGAGAAAAATCACATGTTTGTTTCAACTTTGTAAACGCTCTAGCGGCTAAAGTATTCGACGTAGGTAGGTCAAATAAAAAGCATCGGTTAGATAATTTAAGGATCTTTTAGAAAAGCCCTCAACTCATTCTCTATCCCTACCAGGAGCGAGGCAATAGTGCTCACAAACAAATGTAGTGTTTTGAGAAAAATCACATGTTTGTTTCAACTTTGTAAACGCTCTAGCGGCTAAAGTATTCGACGTAGGTGGGTCAAATAAATAGCATCGGTTAGATAATTTAAGGATCTTTTAGAAAAGCCCTCAACTTATTTTCTGTCCCTACCAAGAGCGAGGCAATAGTGCTCACAAACAAATGTAGTGTTTTGAGAAAAATCACATGTTTGTTTCAACTTTGTAAACGCTCTAGCGGCTAAAGTATTCGACGTAGGTGGGTCAAATGAATAGCATCGGTTAGATAATTTAAGGATCTTTTATAAAAGCTCTCAACCTATTTTCTATCCCTACCAGGAGCGAGGCAACAGTGTTCACAAACAAATGTAGTGTTTTGAGAAAAATCACATGTTTGTTTCAACTTTGTAAACGCTCTAGCGGCTAAAGTATTCGATGTAGGTGAGTCAAATAAATAGCATCGGTTAGATAATTTAAGGATCTTTTATAAAAGCTCTCAACCTATTTTCTATCCCTACCAGGAGCGAGGCAACAGTGTTCACAAACAAATGTAGTGTTTTGAGAAAAATCACATTTTTGTTTCAACTTTGTAATCGCCCTAGCGGCTAAAGTATTCGACGTAGGTGGCTCAAATAAATAGCATTAGTTAGATAATTTAAGGATCTTTTAGAAAAGCCCTCAATTTATTTTCTATCCCTACCAGGAGCCGGGCAATAGTGTTCGCAAACAAATGTAGGGTTTTGAAAAAAATCACATGTTTGTTTCAACTTTGTAAACGCCCTAGCGGCTAAAGTATTTGACGTAGGTAGCTCAAATAAAAAGCATCGGTTAGATAATTTAAGGATCTTTTAGAAAAGCCCTCAACCTTTTTTCTATCCCTACCAGGAGCGAGGCAATAGTGCTCACAAACAAATGTAGTGTTTTGAGAAAAATCACATGTTTGTTTCAATTTTGTAAACGCCCTAGCGGCTAAAGTATTCGACGTAGGTGGGTCAAATAAATAGCATCGGTTAGATAATTTAAGGATCTTTTAGAAAAGCCCTCAACCTTTTTTCTATCCCTACCAGGAGCGAGGCAATAGTGCTCACAAACAAATGTAGTGTTTTGAGAAAAATCACATGTTTGTTTCAATTTTGTAAACGCTCTAGCGGCTAAAGTATTCGATGTAGGTGGGTCAAATGAACAGCATCGGTTAGATAGCTTAAGGAGCTTTTAGAAAAGCCCTCAACCTGTTTTCTATCCCTACCAGGAGCGAGGCAATAGTGCTCACAAACAAATGTAGTGTTTTGAAAAAAATCACATGTTTGTTTCAACTTTGTAAACGCCCTAGCGGCTAAAGTATTTGACGTAGGTAGCCCAAATAAAAAGCATCGGTTAGATAATTTAAGGATCTTTTAGAAAAGCCCTCAACCTGTTTTCTATCCCTACCAGGAGCGAGGCAATAGTGTTCGCAAACAAATGTAGTGTTTTGAGAAAAATCACATGTTCGTTTCAACTTTGTAAACGCTCTAGCGGCTAAAGTATTCGACGTTGGTGGGTCAAATAAATAGCATCGGTTAGATAATGCAAGGATCTTTTAGAAAAGCCCTCAACCTATTCTCTATCCCTACCAGGAGCGCGGCAATAGTGTTCGCAAACAAATGTAGTGTTTTGAGAAAAATCACATGTTCGTTTCAACTTTGTAAACGCTCTAGCGGCTAAAGTATTCGACGTTGGTGGGTCAAATAAATAGCATCGGTTAGATAATTTAAGGATCTTTTAGAAAAGCCCTCAACCTGTTTTCTATCCCTACCAGGAGCGAGGCAATAGTGCTCACAAACAAATGTAGTGTTTTGAGAAAAATCACATGTTTGTTTCAACTTTGTAAACGCCCTAGCGGCTAAAGTATTCGAAGCAGGTGGGTCAAATAAATAGCATCGGTTAGATAATTTAAGGATCTTTTAGAAAAGCCCTCAACCTGTTTTCTATCCCTACCAGGAGCGAGGCAATAGTGCTCACAAACAAATGTAGTGTTTTGAGAAAAATCACATGTTTGTTTCAACTTTGTAAACGCCCTAGCGGCTAAAGTATTCGAAGCAGGTGGGTCAAATAAAAAGCATCGGTTAGATAATTTAAGGATCTTTTAGAAAAGCCCTCAACCTGTTTTCTATCCCTACCAGGAGCGAGGCAATAGTGTTCACAAACAAATGTAGTGTTTTGAGAAAAATCACATTTTTGTTTCTACTTTGTAATCGCCCTAGCGGCTAAAGTATTCGACGTAGGTGGCTCAAATAAATAGCATCGGTTAGATAATTTAAGGATCTTTTAGAAAAGCCCTCAGCTTATTTTCTATCCCTACCAGGAGCGAGGCAATAGTGTTCACAAACAAATGTAGTGTTTTGAGAAAAATCACATGTTTGTTTCAACTTTGTAAACGCCCTAGCGGCTAAAGTATTCGACGTAGGTGGGTCAAATAAATAGCATCGGTTAGATAATTTAAGGATCTTTTAGAAAAGCCCTCAACCTGTTTTCTATCCCTACCAGGAGCGAGGCAATAGTGTTCACAAACAAATGTAGTGTTTTGAGAAAAATCACATGTTTGTTTCAACTTTGTAAACGCCCTAGCGGCTAAAGTATTCGACGTAGGTGGGTCAAATAAATAGCATCGGTTAGATAATTTAAGGATCTTTTAGAAAAGCCCTCAACCTATTTTCTATCCCTACCAGGAGCGAGGCAATAGTGCTCACAAACAAATGTAGTGTTTTGAGAAAAATCACATGTTTGTTTCAACTTTGTAAACGCTCTAGCGGCTAAAGTATTCGACGTAGGTGGGTCAAATAAACAGCATCGGTTAGATAATTTAAGGATCTTTTAGAAAAGCCCTCAACTCATTCTCTATCCCTACCAGGAGCGAGGCAATAGTGCTCACAAACAAATGTAGTGTTTTGAGAAAAATCACATGTTTGTTTCAACTTTGTAAACGCCCTAGCGGCTAAAGTATTCGACGTAGGTGGGTCAAATAAATAGCATCGGTTAGATAATTTAAGGATCTTTTAGAAAAGCCCTAAACTCATTCTCTATCCCTACCAGGAGCGAGGCAATAGTGCTCACAAACAAATGTGGTGTTTTGAGAAAAATCACATTTTTATTTCAACTTTATAATCGCCCTAGCGGCTAAAGTATTCGACGTAGGTGGGTCAAATAAATAGCATCGGTTAGATAATTTAAGGATCTTTTAGAAAAGCCCTCAACCTGTTTTCTATCCCTACCAGGAGCGAGGCAATAGTGTTCGCAAACAAATGTAGTGTTTTGAGAAAAATCACATGTTTGTTTCAACTTTGTAAACGCCCTAGCGGCTAAAGTATTCGACGTAGGTGGGTCAAATAAATAGCATCGGTTAGATAATTTAAGGATCTTTTAGAAAAGCCCTCAACTTATTTTCTATCCCTACCAGGAGCGAGGCAATAGTGCTCACAAACAAATGTAGTGTTTTGAGAAAAATCACATGTTTGTTTCAACTTTGTAAACGCCCTAGCGGCTAAAGTATTCGACGTAGGTGGGTCAAATAAATAGCATCGGTTAGATAATTTAAGGATCTTTTAGAAAAGCCCTCAACTTATTTTCTATCCCTACCAGGAGCGAGGCAATAGTGCTCACAAACAAATGTAGTGTTTTGAGAAAAATCACATGTTTGTTTCAACTTTGTAAACGCCCTAGCGGCTAAAGTATTCGACGTAGGTAGCTCAAATAAAAAGCATCGGTTAGATAATTTAAGGATCTTTTAGAAAAGCCCTCAACCTGTTTTCTATCCCTACCAGGAGCGAGGCAATAGTGCTCACAAACAAATGTAGTGTTTTGAGAAAAATCACATTTTTGTTTCTACTTTGTAATCGCCCTAGCGGCTAAAGTATTCGACGTAGGTGGCTCAAATAAATAGCATCGGTTAGATAATTTAAGGATCTTTTAGAAAAGCCCTCAACCTGTTTTCTATCCCTACCAGGAGCGAGGCAATAGTGCTCACAAACAAATGTAGTGTTTTGAGAAAAATCACATTTTTGTTTCTACTTTGTAATCGCCCTAGCGGCTAAAGTATTCGACGTAGGTGGCTCAAATAAATAGCATCGGTTAGATAATTTAAGGATCTTTTAGAAAAGCCCTCAGCTTATTTTCTATCCCTACCAGGAGCGAGGCAATAGTGTTCACAAACAAATGTAGTGTTTTGAGAAAAATCACATTTTTGTTTCAACTTTGTAATCGCCCTAGCGGCTAAAGTATTCGACGTAGGTGAGTCAAATAAATAACATCGGTTAGATAATTTAAGGATCTTTTAGAAAAGCCCTCAACTTATTCTCTATCCCTACCAGGAGCGTGGCAATAGTGTTCACAAACAAATGTAGTGTTTTGAGAAAAATCACTTGTTTGTTTCAACTTTGTAAACGCTCTAGCGGCTAAAGTATTCAACGTAGGTGGGTCGTATAAATAGCGTCGGTTAGATAATTTAAGGATCTTTTAGAAAAGCCTTCAACCTGTTTTCTATCCCTACCAGGAGCGAGGCAAACAAATGTAGTGTTTTTAGAAAAATCACATGTTTGTTTCAACTTTGTAAACGCTCTAGCGGCTAAAGTATTCGACGTAGGTAGGTCAAATAAATAGCATCGATTAGATAATTTAAAGATCTTTTAGAAAAGCTTTCAACTTGTTTTCTGTCCCTACCAGGAGCAGGGCAATAGTGCTCACAAACAAATGTAGTGTTTTGAGAAAAATCACATGTTTGTTTCAGCTTTGTAAACGCTCTAGCGTCACATGTTTGTTTCAACTTTGTAAACGCTCTAGCGGCTAAAGTATTCGACGTAGGTAAGTCAAATAAAAAGCATCGGTTAGATAATTTAAGGATCTTTTAGAAAAGCCCTCAACCTGTTTTCTATCCCTACCAGGAGCGAGGCAATAGTGCTCAAAAACAAATGGAGTGTTTTGAGAAAAATCACATGTTTGTTTCAACATTGTAAACGCCCTAGCGGCTAAAGTATTCGACGTAGGTAGGTCAAATAAACAGCATCGGTTAGATAATTTAAGGATCTTTGAGAAAAGCCCTCAACCTGTTTTCTATCCCTACCAGGAGCGAGGCAATAGTGCTCAAAAACAAATGTAGTGTTTTGAGAAAAATCACATGTTTGTTTCAACTTTGTAAACGCCCTAGCGGCTAAAGTATTCGACGTAGGTGGGTCAAATAAATAGCATCGGTTAGATAATCTTTTTTCTTTTCCTACCTATCTTTAGATAACCTTTTTTCTTTTCCTACCAGGAGCGAGGCAATAGTGCTCACAAACAAATGTAGTGTTTTGAGAAAAATCATATTTTTGTTTCAACTTTGTAATCGCCCTAGCGGCTAAAGTATTCGACGTAGGTAGGTCAAATAAAAAGCATCGGTTAGATAATTTAAGGATCTTTTAGAAAAGCCCTCAGCTTATTTTCTATCCCTACCAGGAGCGAGGCAATAGTGTTCACAAACAAATGTAGTGTTTTGAGAAAAATCACATTTTTGTTTCAACTTTGTAAACGCCCTAGCGGCTAAAGTATTCGACGTAGGTGGGTCAAATAAATAGCATCGGTTAGATAATTTAAGGATCTTTTAGAAAAGCCCTCAACTTGTTTTCTATCCCTACCAGGAGCGAGGCAATAGTGTTCACAAACAAATGTAGTGTTTTGAGAAAAATCACATGTTTGTTTCAACTTTGTAAACGCTCTAGCGGCTAAAGTATTCGACGTAGGTGGGTCAAATAAATAGCATCGGTTAGATAATTTAAGGATCTTTTAGAAAAGCCCTCAACTTATTCTCTATCCCTACCAGGAGCGAGGCAATAGTGTTCACAAACAAATGTAGTGTTTTGAGAAAAATCACATTTTTGTTTCAACTTTGTAAACGCCCTAGCGGCTAAAGTATTCGACGTAGGTAGGTCAAATAAAAAGCATCGGTTAGATAATTTAAGGATCTTTTAGAAAAGCCCTCAACTTATTCTCTATCCCTACCAGGAGCGAGGCAATAGTGTTCACAAACAAATGTAGTGTTTTGAGAAAAATCACATGTTTGTTTCAACTTTGTAAACGCCCTAGCGGCTAAAGTATTCGACGTAGGTGGGTCAAATAAATAGCATCGGTTAGATAATTCAAGGATCTTTTAGAAAAGCCCTCAACCTATTTTGTATCCCTACCAGGAGCGCGGCAATAGTGTTCGCAAACAAAAGTAGTGTTTTGAGAAAAATCACATGTTTGTTTAAACTTTGTAAACGCTCTAGCGGCTAAAGTATTCGATGTAGGTGGGTCAAATAAACAGCATCGGCTAGATAATTTAAGTATCTTTTAGAAAAGCCCTCAACCTATTTTGTATCCCTACCAGGAGCGAGGCAATAGTGTTCACAAACAAATGTAGTGTTTTGAGAAAAATCACATGTTTGTTTCAACTTTGTAAACGCCCTAGCGGCTAAAGTATTCGAAGTAGGTGGGTCAAATAAATAGCATCGGTTAGATAATTCAAGGATCTTTTAGAAAAGCCCTCAACCTATTTTGTATCCCTACCAGGAGCGAGGCAATAGTGTTCACAAACACTATTTGTTTTGAGAAAAATCACATGTTTGTTTCAACTTTGTAAACGCTCTAGCGGCTAAAGTATTCGATGTAGGTGGGTCAAATAAATAGCATCGGCTAGATAATTTAAGGATCTTTTAGAAAAGCCCTCAACCTATTTTGTATCCCTACCAGGAGCGAGGCAATAGTGTTCACAAACAAATGTAGTGTTTTGAGAAAAATCACATGTTTGTTTCAACTTTGTAAACGCCCTAGCGGCTAAAGTATTCGAAGCAGGTGGGTCAAATAAACAGCATCGGTTAGATAATTTAAGGATCTTTTAGAAAAGCCCTCAACTTATTCTCTATCCCTACCAGGAGCGAGGCAATAGTGCTCACAAACAAATGTAGTGTTTTGAGAAAAATCACATTTTTGTTTCAACTTTGTAAACGCTCTAGCGGCTAAAGTGTTCGACGCAGGTGGGTCAAATAAAAAGCATCGGTTAGATAATTTAAGGATCTTTTAGAAAAGCCCTCAACTTATTCTCTATCCCTACCAGGAGCGAGGCAATAGTGCTCACAAACAAATGTAGTGTTTTGAGAAAAATCACATTTTTGTTTCAACTTTGTAAACGCTCTAGCGGCTAAAGTATTCGACGAAGGTAGGTCAAATAAAAAGCATCGGTTAGATAATTTTAGGAGCTTTTAGAAAAGCCCTCAACCTGTTTTCTATCCCTACCAGGAGCCGGGCAATAGTGTTCACAAACAAATGTAGTGTTTTGAGAAAAATCACATGTTTGTTTCAACTTTGTAAACGCTCTAGCGGCTAAAGTATTCGACGTAGGTAGGTCAAATAAAAAGCATCGGTTAGATAATTTAAGGAGCTTTTAGAAAAGCCCTCAACCTGTTTTCTATCCCTACCAGGAGCGAGGCAATAGTGCTCACAAACAAATGTAGTGTTTTGAGAAAAATCACATTTTTGTTTCAACTTTGTAATCGCCCTAGCGGCTAAAGTATTCGACGTAGGTGGGTCAAATAAATAGCATCGGTTAGATAATTTAAGGATCTTTTAGAAAAGCCCTCAACTTATTTTCTATCCCTACCAGGAGCGAGGCAATAGTGCTCACAAACAAATGGAGTGTTTTGAGAAAAATCACATGTTTGTTTCAACTTTGTAAACGCCCTAGCGGCTAAAGTATTCGACGCAGGTGGGTCAAATAAATAGCATCGGTTAGATAATTTAAGGATCTTTTAGAAAAGCCCTCAACTTATTCTCTATTCCTACCAGGAGCGAGGCAATAGTGTTCACAAACAAATGTACTGTTTTGAGAAAAATCACATGTTTGTTTCAACTTTGTTAACGCTCTGGCGGCTAAAGTGTTCGACGCAGGTGGGTCAAATAAAAAGCATCGGTTAGATAATTTAAAGATCTTTTAGAAAAGCCCTCAACCTGTTTTCTATCCCTACCAGGAGCGAGGCAATAGTGTTCACAAACAAATGTAGTGTTTTGAGAAAAATCACATGTTTGTTTCAACTTTGTAAACGCCCTAGCGGCTAAAGTATTCGACGCAGGTGGGTCAAATAAATAGCATCGGTTAGATAATTTAAGGATCTTTTAGAAAAGCCCTCAACCTGTTTTCTATCCCTACCAGGAGCGAGGCAATAGTGTTCGCAAGCAAATGTAGTGTTTTAAGAAAAATCACATGTTTGTTTCAACTTTGTAAACGCCCTAGCGGCTAAAGCATTCGACGCAGGTGGGTCAAATAAATAGCATCGGTTAGATAATTTAATGGTCTTTTAGAAAAGCCCTCAACCTGTTTTCTATCCCTACCAGGAGCGAGGCAATAGTGTTCACAAGCAAATGTAGTGTTTTGAGAAAAATCACATGTTTGTTTCAACTTTGTAAACGCTCTAGCGGCAAAAGTATTCGATGTTGGTGGGTCAATAAAATAGCATCGGTTAGATAATTTAAGGATCTTTTAGAAAAGCCCTCAACTCATTTTCTATCCCTACCAGGAGCGAGGCAATAGTGTTCGCAAGCAAATGTAGTGTTTTAAGAAAAATCACATGTTTGTTTCAACTTTGTAAACGCCCTAGCGGCTAAAGTATTCGAAGCAGGTGGGTCAAATAAATAGCATCGGTTAGATAATTTAAGGATCTTTTAGAAAAGCCCTCAACCTTTTTTCTATCCCTACCAGGAGCGAGGCAATAGTGCTCACAAACAAATGTAGTGTTTTGAGAAAAATCACATGTTTGTTTCAACTTTGTAAACGCTCTAGCGGCTAAAGTATTCGATGTAGGTGGGTCAAATAAACAGCATCGGTTAGATAATTTAAGGATCTTTTAGAAAAGCCCTCAACTCATTTTCTATCCCTACCAGGAGCGAGGCAATAGTGCTCACAAACAAATGTAGTGTTTTGAGAAAAATCACATGTTTGTTTCAACTTTGTAAACGCTCTAGCGGCTTAAGTGTTCGACGCAGGTGGGTCAAATAAAAAGCATCGGTTAGATAATTTAAGGATCTTTTAGAAAAGCCCTCAAGCTATACTCTATCCCTACCAGAAGCGTGGCAATAGTGCTCACAAACAAATGTAGTGTTTTGAGAAAAATCATATTTTTGTTTCAACTTTGTAAACGCCCTAGAGGCTTAAGTATTCGACGTAGGTAGCTCAAATAAAAAGCATCGGTTAGATAATTTAAGGATCTTTTAGAAAAGCCCTCAATTTATTTTCTATCCCTACAAGGAGCCGGGCAATAGTGTTTGCAAACAAATGTAGGGTTTTGAAAAAAATTACATGTTTGTTTCAACTTTGTAAACGCTCTAGCGGCTAAAGTGTTCGACGTAGGTGGGTCAAATAAACAGCATCGGTTAGATAATTTAAGGATCTTTTAGAAAGGCCCTCAACCTATTTTCTATTCCTACCAGGAGCGAGGCAATAGTGTTCACAAACAAATGTAGTGTTTTGAGAAAAATCACATATTTGTTTCAACTTTGTAAACGCTCTACCGGCTAAAGTATTCGATGTAGGTGGGTCATATAAATAGCATCGGTTAGATAATTTAAGGATCTTTTAGAAAAGCCCTCAACCTGTTTTCTATCCCTACCAGGAGCGAGGAAATAGTGTTCACAGCCAAATGTAGTGTTTTGAGAAAGATCACATGTTTGTTTCAACTTTGTAAACGCTCTAGCGGCTAAAGTATTCGACGTAGGTGGGTCAAATAAATAGCATCGGTTAGATAATTTAAGGATCTTTTAGAAAAGCCCTCAACCTGTTTTCTATCCCTACCAGGAGCGAGGCAATAGTGTTCACAAACAAATGTAGTGTTTTGAGAAAAATCACATATTTGTTTCAACTTTGTAAACGCTCTAGCGGCTAAAGTATTCGATGTAGGTGGGTCAAATAAATAGCATCGGTTAGATAATTTAAGGAGCTTTTAGAAAAGCCCTCAACCTGTTTTCTATCCCTACCAAGAGCGAGGCAATAGTGTTCACAAACAAATGTAGTGTTTTGAGAAAAATCACATGTTTGTTTCAACTTTGTAAACGCGCTAGCGGCTAAAGTATTCGACGTAGGTGGGTCAAATAAATAGCATCGGTTAGATAATTTAAGGATCTTTTAGAAAAGCCCTCAACCTGTTTTCTATCCCTACCAGGAGCGAGGCAATAGTGCTCACAAACAAATGGAGTGTTTTGAGAAAAATCACATGTTTGTTTCAACTTTGTAAACGCCCTAGCGGCTAAAGTATTCGACGCAGGTGGGTCAAATAAATAGCATCGGTTAGATAATTTAATGATCTTTTAGAAAAGCCCTCAACCTGTTTTCTATCCCTACCAGGAGCGAGGCAATAGTGTTCACAAACAAATGTAGTGTTTTGAGAAAAATCACATGTTTGTTTCAACTTTGTAAACGCCCTAGCGGCTAAAGTATTCGACGCAGGTGGGTCAAATAAATAGCATCGGTTAGATAATTTAATGATCTTTTAGAAAAGCCCTCAACCTGTTTTCTATCCCTACCAGGAGCGAGGCAATAGTGCTCACAAACAAATGGAGTGTTTTGAGAAAAATCACATGTTTGTTTCAACTTTGTAAACGCCCTAGCGGCTAAAGTATTCGACGTAGGTGGGTCAAATAAATAGCATCGGTTAGATAATTTAGAGAGCTTTTAGAAAAGCCCTCAACCTTTTTCTATCCCTACCAGGAGCCTGGCAATAGTGATTCACAAACAAATGTAGTGTTTTGAGAAAAATCACATGTTTGTTTCAACTTTGTAAACGCTCTAGCGGCTACAAAAGTATTCGATGTAGGTGGGTCAAATAAATAGCATCGGTTAGATAATTTAAGGAGCTTTTTAGAAAAGCTCTCAACCTGTTTTCTATCCTACCAGGAGCGAGGCAATAGTGCTCACAAACAAATGTAGTGTTTTGAGAAAAATTCACATGTTTGTTTCAACTTTGTAAACGCGCTAGCGGCTAAAGTATTCGACGTAGGTGGGTCAAATAAATAGCATCGGTTAGATAGTTTAAGGATCTTTTAGAAAAGAACTCAACCTGTTTTCTATCCCTACCAGGAGCGAGGCAATAGTGCTCACAAACAAATGGAGTGTTTTGAGAAAAATCACATGTTTGTTTCAACTTTGTAAACGCCCTAGCGGCTAAAGTATTCGACGCAGGTGGGTCAAATAAATAGCATCGGTTAGATAATTTAATGATATTTAAGAAAAGCCCTCAACCTGTTTTCTATCCCTAGCAGGAGCGCGGCAATAGTGTTCACAAACAAATGTAGTGTTTTGAGAAAAATCACATGTTTGTTTCAACTTTGTAAACGCTCTAGCGGCTAAAGTATTCGACGTAGGTAGGTCAAATAAATAGCATCGGTTAGATAATTTAAGGATCTTTTAGAAAAGCCCTCAACCTGTTTTCTATCCCTACCAGGAGCCTGGCAATAGTGTTCACAAACAAATGTAGTGTTTTGAGAAAAATCACATGTTTGTTTCAACTTTGTAAACGCTCTAGCGGCTAAAGTATTCGACGTAGGTAGGTCAAATAAATAGCATCGGTTAGATAATTTAAGGATCTTTTAGAAAAGCCCTCAACCTGTTTTCTATCCCTACCAGGAGCGAGGCAATAGTGCTCACAAACAAATGGAGTGTTTTGAGAAAAATCACATGTTTGTTTCAACTTTGTAAACGCCCTAGCGGCTAAAGTATTCGACGCAGGTGGGTCAAATAAATAGCATCGGTTAGATAATTTAAGGATCTTTTAGAAAAGCCCTCAACCTATTTTCTATCCCTACCAGGAGCGTGGCAATAGTGTTCGCAAACAAATGCAGTGTTTTGAGAAAAATCACATGTTTGTTTCAACTTTGAAACGCTTTAGCGGCTAAAGTATTCGACGTAGGTGGGTCAAATAAATAGCATCGGTTAGATAATTTAAGGAGCTTTTAGAAAAGCCCTCAACTTATTCTCTATCCCTACCAGGAGCGAGGCAATAGTGCTCACAAACAAATGTAGTGTTTTGAGAAAAATTACATGTTTGTTTCAACTTTGTAAACGATCTAGCGGCTAAAGTGTTCGACGTAGGTAGGTCAAATAAACAGCATCGGTTAGATAATTTAAGGAGCTTTTAGAAAAGCCCTCAACTTATTCTCTATCCCTACCAGGAGCGAGGCAATAGTGCTCACAAACAAATGTAGTGTTTTGAGAAAAATTACATGTTTGTTTCAACTTTGTAAACGATCTAGCGGCTAAAGTGTTCGACGTAGGTAGGTCAAATAAACAGCATCGGTTAGATAATTTAAGGAGCTTTTAGAAAAGCCCTCAACCTATTTTCTATCCTACCAGGAGCGAGGCAATAGTGTTCACAAACAAATGTAGTGTTTTGAGAAAAATCACATGTTTGTTTCAACTTTGTAAACGCTCTGGCAGCTAAAGTATTCGACGTAGGTGGGTCAAATAAATAGCATCGGTTAGATAATTTAAGGAGCTTTTAGAAAGCCCTCCACTCATTGTTTCTATCCTACCAGGAGCGTGGCAATAGTGTTCACAAACAAATGTAGTGTTTTGAGAAAAATCACATGTTTGTTTCAACTTTGTAAACGCTCTAGCGGCTAAAGTATTCGATGTAGGTGGGTCAAATAAATAGCATCGGTTAGATAATTTAAGATCTTTTAGAAAAGCCCTCAACCTATTTTCTATCCCTACTAGGAGCGAGGCAATAGTTCTTTCACAAACAAATGAAGTGTTTTGAGAAAAATCACATGTTTGTTTCAACTTTGTAAACGCTCTAGCGGCTAAAGTATTCGATGTAGGTGGGTCAAATAAATAGCATCTTTTACAAAAGTTTCACCCCATTCTCTATCCTTACCAAAAGCGCGGCAATAGTGCTCACAAACAAATGAAGTGTTTTGAGAAAAATCTCATGTTTGTTTCAACTTTGTAAACGCTCTAGCGGCTAAAGTATTCGATGTAGGTGGATGAAATAAATAGCATCGGTTAGATAATTTAAGGAGCTTTTAGAAAAGCCTCCAACCTGTTTTCTATCCCTACTAGCAGCGAGGCAATAGTTCTCACAAACAAATGTAGTGTTTTGAGAAAAGTCACATGTTTGTTTCAACTTTGTAAATGCTCTAGCGGCTAAAGTATTCGACGTAGGGGGGTCATGTAAATAGCATCAGTTAGATAATTTGAGGAGCTTTTAGAAAAGCCCTCAACCTGTTTTCTATCCCTACCAGGAGCGAGGCAATAGTGCTCACAAACAAATGTAGTGTTTTGAGAAAAATCACATGTTTGTTTCAACTTTGTAAACGCTCTAGCGGCTAAAGTATTCGACGTAGGGGGGTTATGTAAATAGCATCGGTTAGATAGTTTAAGGATCTTTTAGAAAAGCCCTCAACCTGTTTTCTATCCCTACCAGGAGCGAGGCAATAGTGCTCACAAACAAATGTAGTGTTTTGAGAAAAATCACATGTTTGTTTCAACTTTGTAAACGCTCTAGCTGCTAAAGTATTCGATGTAGGTGGGTCAAATAAAAAGCATCGGTTCGATAATTTAAGGATCTTTTAGAAAAGCCCTCAACCTGTTTTCTGTCCCTACCAGGAGCGAGGCAACAGTGCACAAAACAAATGTAGTGTTTTGAGAAAAATCACATGTTTGATTCAACTTTGTAAACGCTCTAGCGGCTAAAGTATTCGACGTAGGTGGGTCAAATAAAAAGCATCGGTTAGATAATTAAAGGATCTTTTAGAAAAGCCCTCAACCTTATTCTCTATCCCTACCAGGAGCGAGGGGCAATAGTGTTCTAGAAACAAAATGTAGTGTTTTGAGAAAAATCACATGTTTGTTTACAATTTTGTAAACGCCCTAGCTTGTTAAAGTATTCGATGTAGGTGGGTCAAATAAATAGCATCGGTTAGATAATTTAAGGAGCTTTTTAGAAAAGCCCTCAACCTGTTTTCTATCCCTACCAGGAGCGAGGCAATAGTGTTCTGCAAACAAAAGTAGTGTTTGAGAAAAATCTCATTTTTGTTTCAACTTTGTAAACGCTCTAGCGGCTAAAGTATTCGACGTAGGTGGGTCATATAAAAAGCGTCGGTTAGATAATTTAAGGAACTTTTCTATTCCTACCGGGAGCGTGACAATAGAGTTCAAAAGCAAATGTAGTGTTTTGAGAAAAATCACATGTTTGTTACAATTTTGTAAACGCCCTAGCGGCTAAAGTATTCGACGTAGGTGGGTCAAATAAACAGCATCGGTTAGATATTTTAAGGATCTTTTAGAAAAGCCCTCAACCTGATTTCTATCCCTACCAGGAGCGAGGCAATAGTGCTCAAAAACAAATGTAGTGTTTTGAGAAAATTCACATGTTTGTTTCAACTTTGTAAACGCTCTAGCGGCTAAAGTATTCGATGTAGGTGGGTCAAATAAACAGCATCGGTTAGATATTTTAAGGAGCTTTTAGAAAAGCCCTCAACCTGATTTCTATCCCTACCAGGAGCGAGGCAATAGTGCTCAAAAACAAATGTAGTGTTTTGAGAAAATTCACATGTTTGTTTCAACTTTGTAAACGCTCTAGCGGCTAAAGTATTCGATGTAGGTGGGTCAAATAAACAGCATCGGTTAGATAATTTAAGGAGCTTTTAGAAAAGCCCTCAACCTGTTTTCTATCCCTACCAGGAGCTGGCAATAGTGTTCACAAACAAATGTGTAGTGTTTTGAGAAAAATCACATGTTTGTTTCAACTTTGTAAACGCTCTAGCGGCTAAAGTATTCCACGCAGGTGGGTCAAAATAAATAGCATCGGTTAGATAATTTAAGGAGCTTTTAGAAAAGCCCCTCAACCTGTTTTCTATCCCTACCAGGAGCGTGGCAATAGTGTTCACAAACAAATGTAGTGTTTTGAGAAAAATCACATGTTTGTTTCAACTTTGTAAACGCTCTAGCGGCTAAAGTAATCGACGTAGGTGGGTCAAATAAATAGCATCGGTTAGATAATTTAAGGATCTTTTGGAAAAGCCCTCAACCTGTTTTCTATCCCTACCAGGAGCGCGGCAATAGTGTTCACAAACAAATGTAGTGTTTTGAGAAAAATCACATGTTTGTTTCAACTTTGTAAACGCTTTAGCGGCTAAAGTGTTCGACGTAGGTGGGTCAAATAAATAGCATCGGTTAGATAATTTAAGGATCTTTTAGAAAAGCCCTCAACCTGTTTTCTATCCCTACCAGGAGCGTGGCAATAGTGCTCACAAAGAAATGTAGTGTTTTGAGAAAAATCACATGTTTGTTTCAACTTTGTAAACGCTCTAGCGGCTAAAGTAATCGACGTAGGTGGGTCAAATAAATAGCATCGGTTAGATAATTTAAGGATCTTTTAGAAAAGCCCTCAACCTGTTTTCTATCCCTACCAGGAGCGAGGCAATAGTGCTCACAAACAAATGTAGTGTTTTGAGAAAAATCACATGTTTGTTTCAACTTTGTAAACGCCCTAGCGGCTAAAGTATTCGACGTAGGTGGGTCAAATAAAAAGCATCGGTTAGATAATTTAAGGATCTTTTAGAAAAGCCCTCAACCTGTTTTCTATCCCTACCAGGAGCGAGGCAATAGTGCTCACAAACAAATGTAGTGTTTTGAGAAAAATCACATGTTTGTTTCAACTTTGTAAACGCCCTAGCAGCTAAAGTATTCGATGTAGGTGGGTCAAATAAATAGCATCGGTTAGATAATTTAAGGATCTTTTAGAAAAGCCCTCAACCTGTTTTCTATCCCTACAAGGAGCGAGGCAATAGTGTTCACAAACAAATGTATGTAGTGTTTTGAGAAAAATCACATGTTTGTTTCAACTTTGTAAACGCTCTAGCGGCTAAAGTATTCGACGTAGGTGGGTCAAATAAATAGCATCGGTTAGATAATTTAAGGATCTTTTAGAAAAGCCCTCAACCTGTTTTCTATCCCTACCAGGAGCGAGGCAATAGTGCTCACAAACAAATGTAGTGTTTTGAGAAAAATCACATGTTTGTTTCAACTTTGTAAACGCTCTAGCGGCTAAAGTATTCGATGTAGGTGGGTCAAATAAAAAGCATCGGTTCGATAATTTAAGGAATTTTCAGAAAAGCCCTCAACCTATTTTCTGTCCCTACCAGGAGCGAGGCAATAGTGCTCACAAACAAATGTAGTGTTTTGAGAAAAATCACATGTTTGTTTCAACTTTGTAAACGCTCTAGCGGCTAAAGTATTTGACGTAGGTGGGTCAAATAAACAGCATCGGTTAGATAATTTAAGGAGCTTTTAGAAAAGCCCTCAACTTATTTTCTATCCCTACCAGGAGCGAGGCAATAGTGCTCACAAACAAATGTAGTGTTTTGAGAAAAATCACAGGTTTGTTTCAACTTTGTAATCGCCCTAGCGGCTAAAGTATTCGACGTAGGTGAGTCAAATAAATAACATCGGTTAGATAATTTAAGGAGCTTTTAGAAAAGCCCTCAAGCTCTTTTCTATCCTTACCAGGAGCGAGGCAATAGTGTTCACAAACAAATGTAGTGTTTTGAGAAAAATCACATGTTTGTTTCAACTTTGTAAACGCCCTAGCGGCTAAAGTATTCGACGTAGGTGGGTCAAATAAATAGCATCGGTTAGATAATTTAAGGTGTTTTTAGAAAAACCCTTAACCTTTTTTCTTTTCTTACCAGGAGCGAGGCAATAGTGCTCACAAACAAATGTAGTGTTTTGAGAAAAATCATATTTTTGTTTCAACTTTGTAAACGCCCTAGAGGCTTAAGTATTCGACGTAGGTAGCTCAAATAAAAAGCATCGGTTAGATAATTTAAGGATCTTTTAGAAAAGCCCTCAACTTATTTTCTATCCCTACCAGGAGCGAGGCAATAGTGCTCACAAACAAATGTAGTGTTTTGAGAAAAATCACATTTTTGTTTCAACTTTGTAATCGCCCTAGCGGCTAAAGTATTCGACGTAGGTAGGTCAAATAAATAGCATCGGTTAGATAATTTAAGGATCTTTTAGAAAAGCCCTCAAGCTTATTTTCTATCCCTACCAGGAGCGAGGCAATAGTGCTCACAAACAAATGTAGTGTTTTGAGAAAAATCACATGTTTGTTTCAACTTTGTAAACGCCCTAGCGGCTAAAGTATTCGACGTAGGTGGCTCAAATAAATAGCATCGGTTAGATAATTTAAGGATCTTTTAGAAAAGCCCTCAGCTTATTTTCTATCCCTACCAGGAGCGAGGCAATAGTGTTCACAAACAAATGTAGTGTTTTGAGAAAAATCACATTTTTGTTTCAACTTTGTAATCGCCCTAGCGGCTAAAGTATTCGACGTAGGTGGGTCAAATAAATATCATTAGTTAGATAATTTAAGGATCTTTTAGAAAAGCCCTCAATTTATTTTCTATCCCTACCAGGAGCCGGGCAATAGTGTTCGCAAACAAATGTAGTGTTTTGAGAAAAATCACATGTTTGTTACAATTTTGTAAACGCCCTAGCGGCTAAAGTATTCGACGTAGGTGGGTCAAATAAACAGCATCGGTTAGATAATTTAAGGATCTTTTAGAAAAGCCCTCAACCTTTTTTCTATCCCTACCAGGAGCGTGGCAATAGTGTTCACAAACAAATGTAGTGTTTTGAGAAAAATCACATGTTTGTTTCAACTTTGTAAACGCTCTAGCGGCTAAAGTATTCGATGTAGGTGGGTCATATAAATAGCATCGGTTATATAATTTAAGGAGCTTTTAGAAAAGCCCTCAACCTGTTTTCTGTATCTATCAAGAGCGTGGCAATAGTGTTCACAAGCAAATGTAGTGTTTTGAGAAAAATCACATGTTTGTTTCAACATTGTAAACGCTCTAGCGGCAAAAGTATTCGATGTTGGTGGGTCAAATAAATAGCGTCGGTTAGATAATTTAAGGATCTTTTAGAAAAGCCCTCAACTCATTCTCTATCCCTACCAGGAGCGAGGCAATAGTGTTCACAAACAAATGTAGTGTTTTGAGAAAAATTACATGTTTGTTTCAACTTTGTAAACGATCTAGCGGCTAAAGTGTTCGACGTAGGTAGGTCAAATAAACAGCATCGGTTAGATAATTTAAGGAGCTTTTAGAAAAGCCCTCAACTTATTCTCTATCCCTACCAGGAGCGAGGCAATAGTGTTCACAAACAAATGTAGTGTTTTGAGAAAAATCACATTTTTGTTTCAACTTTGTAATCGCCCTAGCGGCTAAAGTATTCGACGCAGGTGGGTCAAATAATCAGCATCGGTTAGATAATTTAAGGAGCTTTTAGAAAAGCCCTCAACCTATTTTCTATTCCTACCAGGAGCCTGACAATAATGTTCACAAACAAATGTAGTGTTTTGAGAAAAATCACATTTTTGTTTCAACTTTGTAAACGCTCTAGCGGCTAAAGTGTTCGACGCAGGTGGGTCAAATAAACAGCATCGGTTAGATAATTTAAGGAGCTTTTAGAAAAGCCCTCAACTTATTCTCTATCCCTACCAGGAGCGAGGCAATAGTGCTCACAAACAAATGTAGTGTTTTGAGAAAAATCACATTTTTGTTTCAACTTTGTTAACGATCTAGCGGCTAAAGTGTTCGACGTAGGTGGGTCAAATAAAAAGCATCGGTTAGATAATTTAAGGAGCTTTTAGAAAAGCCCTAAACCTGTTTTCTATCCCTACCAGGAGCGAGGCAATAGTGTTCCAAACAAATGTAGTGTTTTGAGAAAAATCACATGTTTGTTTCAACTTTGTAAACGCTCTAGCGGCTAAAGTATTCGACGTAGGTGGGTCAAATAAATGAAGCATCGGTTAGATAATTTAAGCGAGCTTTTAGGAAAGCCCTCAACCTATTTTCTATCCCTACCAGGAGCCGGGCAATAGTGTTCACAAACAAATGTAGTGTTTTGAGAAAAATCACATGTTTGTTTCAACTTTGTAAACGCTCTAGCGGCTAAAGTATTCGACGTAGTTAGGTCAAATAAAAAACATCGGTTAGATAATTTAAAGATCTTTTAGAAAGGCCCTCAACCTGTTTTCTACCCCTACCAGGAGCGAGGCAATAGTGCTTACAAACAAATGTAGTGTTTTGAGAAAAATCACATTTTTGTTTCAACTTTGTAATCGCCCTAGCGGCTAAAGTATTCGACGTAGGTGGGTCAAATAAATAGCATCGGTTAGATAATTTAAGGTGTTTTTAGAAAAACCCTTAACCTTTTTTCTTTTCTTACCAGGAGCGAGGCAATAGTGCTCACAAACAAATGTAGTGTTTTGAGAAAAATCACATTTTTGTTTCAACTTTGTAATCGCCCTAGCGGCTAAAGTATTCGACGTAGGTGGGTCAAATAAATAGCATCGGTTAGATAATTTAAGGTGTTTTTAGAAAAACCCTTAACCTTTTTTCTTTTCTTACCAGGAGCGAGGCAATAGTGTTAACAAACAAATGTAGTGTTTTGAGAAAAATCACATGTTTGTCTCAACTTTGTTAACGCTCTAGCGGCTAAAGTATTCAATGTAGGTGGGTCATATAAATAGCATCGGTTAGATAATTTAAGGATCTTTTAGAAAAGCCCTCAACCTGTTTTCTATCCCTACCAGGAGCGAGGCAATAGTGCTTACAAACAAATGTAGTGTTTTGAGAAAAATCCCATGTTTGTTTCAACTTTGTAAACGCTCTATGGCTAAAGTATTCGGACGTGGAGGTGGGTCAAGTAAATAGCATCGGTTAGATAATTCTAAGGAGCTTTTAGAAAAAGTCTCTAACCTGTTGTTTCTACCCCATTCTCTATCCTCAAAAAAGCGCGGCAATAGTGTTCGTAATCAAATGTAGTGTTTTGAGAAAATCTCTACGTTTGTTTCAACTTTGTAAACGCTCTAGCGGCTAAAGTATTCGACGTAGGTGGGTCATATAAATAGCATCGGTTAGATAATTTAAGGATCTTTTAGAAAAGCCCTCAACCTGTTTTCTATCCCTACCAGGAGCGAGGCAATAGTGCTTACAAACAAATGTAGTGTTTTGAGAAAAATCCCATGTTTGTTTCAACTTTGTAAACGCTCTAGCGGCTAAAGTATTCCACGTAGGTGGATCAAATAAATAGCATCGGTTAGATAATTTAAGGAGCTTTTAGAAAAGCCCTCCACTCATTTTCTATCCCTACCAGGAGCGCGGCAATAGTGTTCACAAACAAATGTAGTGTTTTGAGAAAAATCACATGTTTGTTTCAACTTTGTAAACGCTCTAGCGGCTAAAGTGTTCGACGTAGGTGGGTCAAATAAATAGCATCGGTTAGATAATTTAGGGAGCTTTTAGAAAAGCCCTCAACCTATTCTCTATCCCTACCAGGAGCGTGGCAATAGTGTTCGCAAACAAATGTAGTGTTTTGAGAAAAATCACATGTTTGTTTCAACTTTGTAAACGCTCTAGCGGCTAAAGTGTTCGACGTAGGTGGGTCAAATAAACAGCATCGGTTAGATAATTTTAGGAGCTTTTAGAAAAGCCCTCAACCTGTTTTCTATCCCTGCCAGGAGCCGGGCAATAGCGTTCACAAACAAATGTAGTGTTTTGAGAAAAATCACATGTTTTTTTCATCTTTGTAAACGCTCTGGCGGCTAAAGTATTCGACGTAGGTAGGTCAAATAAACTGCACTGGTTAGATAATTTGAAGAGCTTATACAAAAGCTCTCATCTTATTCTCTATCCCTACCAGGAGCGTGGCAATAGTGTTCGCAAACAAATGTAGTGTTTTGAGAAAAATCACATGTTTGTTTCAACTTTGTTAACGCTCTAGCGGCTAAAGTATTCGACGTAGGTGGGTCAAATAAACAGCATCGGTTAGATATTTTAAGGAGCTTTTAGAAAAGCCCTCAACCTGTTTTCTATCCCTACCAGGAGCGAGGCAATAGTGCTCACAAACAAATGTAGTGTTTTGAGAAAAGTCACATGTTTGTTTCAACTTTGTAAATGCTCTAGCGGCTGAAGTATTCGACGCAGGTGGGTCAAATAAATAGCATCGGTTAGATAATTTAAGGAGCTTTTAGAAAAGCCCTCAACCTGTTTTCTATCCCTACCAGGAGCGAGGCAATAGTGCTCACAAACAAATGTAGTGTTTTGAGAAAAATCACATGTTTGTTTCAACTTTGTAAACGCTCTAGCGGCTAAAGTATTCGACGTAGGTGGGTCAAATAAATAGCATCGGTTAGATAATTTAAGGAGCTTTTTAGAAAAGCCCTCAACCTCATTCATCTCTATCCCTACCACAGAGCGAGGCAATAGTGCTCACAAACAAATGTAGTGTTTTGAGAAAAGTCACATGTTTGTTTCAACTTTGTAAATGCTCTAGCGGCTGAAGTATTCGACGCAGGTGGGTCAAATAAATAGCATCGGTTAGATAATTTAAGGAGCTTTTAGAAAAGCCCTCAACCTGTTTTCTATCCCTACCAGGAGCGAGGCAATAGTGCTCACAAACAAATGTAGTGTTTTGAGAAAAATCACATGTTTGTTTCAACTTTGTAAACGCTCTAGCGGCTAAAGTATTCGATGTAGGTGGGTCAAATAAACAGCATCGGTTAGATAATTTAAGGATCTTTTAGAAAAGCCCTCAACCTGTTTTCTATCCCTACCAGGAGCGAGGCAATAGTGTTCACAAACAAATGTAGTGTTTTGAGAAAAATCACATGTTTGTTTCAACTTTGTAAACGCTCTAGCGGCTAAAGTATTCCTTGTAGGTAGATCAAATAAATAGTATCGGTTAGATAATTTAAGGATCTTTTAGAAAAGCCCTCAACCTGTTTTCTATCCCTACCAGGAGCGAGGCAATAGTTCTCACAAACAAATGTAGTGTTTTGAGAAAAATCACATGTTTGTTTCAACTTTGTAAACGCTCTAGCGGCTAAAGTATTCGATGTAGGTGGGTCAAATAAATAGCATCGGTTAGATAATTTAAGGATCTTTTAGAAAAGCCGTCAACCTGTTTTCTATCCTTACCAGGAGCGAGGCAATAGTGCTCACAAACAAATGTAGTGTTTTGAGAAAAATCACATGTTTGTTTCAACTTTGTAAACGCTCTAGCGGCTAAAGTATTCGATGTCGGTGGGTCAAATAAATAGCATCGGTTAGATAATTTAAGGAGCTTTTAGAAAAGCCGTCAACCTGTTTTCTATCCCTACCAGGAGCGAGGCAATAGTGTTCACAAACAAATGTAGTGTTTTGAGAAAAATCACATGTTTGTTTCAACTTTGTAAACGCTCTAGCGGCTAAAGTATTCGACGTAGGTAGGTCATATAAATAGCATCGGTTAGATAATTTAAGGAGCTTTTAGAAAAGCCCTCAACCTGTTTTCTATCCCTACCAGGAGCCTGGCAATAGTGTTCACAAACAAATGTAGTGTTTTGAGAAAAATCACATGTTTGTTTCAACTTTGTAAACGCTCTAGCGGCTAAAGTATTCGATGTAGGTGGGTCAAATAAATAGCATCGGTTAGATAATTTAAGGAGCTTTTAGAAAAGCCCTCAACTCATTCTCTATCCCTACCAGGAGCGAGGCAATAGTGTTCACAAACAAATGTAGTGTTTTGAGAAAAATCACATGTTTGTTTCAACTTTGTAAACGCTCTAGCGGCAAAAGTATTCGATGTTGGTGGGTCAAATAAATAGCGTCGGTTAGATAATTTAAGGATCTTTTAGAAAAGCCCTCAACTCATTCTCTATCCCTACCAGGAGCGAGGCAATAGTGTTCACAAACAAATGTAGTGTTTTGAGAAAAATCACATGTTTGTTTCAACTTTGTAAACGCTCTAGCGGCTAAAGTATTCGATGTAGGTGGGTCAAATAAATAGCATCGGTTAGATAATTTAAGGAGCTTTTAGAAAAGGCCTCAACCTGTTTTCTATCCCTGCCAGGAGCCTGGCAATAGTGTTCACAAACAAATGTAGTGTTTTGAGAAAAATCACATGTTTGTTTCAACTTTGTAAACGCTCTAGCGGCTAAAGTATTCGATGTAGGTGGGTCAAATAAATAGCATCGGTTAGATAATTTAAGGATCTTTTAGAAAAGCTCTCAACCTGTTTTCTATCCCTACCAGGAGCGAGGCAATAGTGTTCACAAACAAATGTAGTGTTTTGAGAAAAATCACATGTTTGTTTCAACTTTGTAAACGCTCTAGCGGCTAAAGTATTCGATGTAGGTGGGTCAAATAAATAGCATCGGTTAGATAATTTAAGGAGCTTTTAGAAAAGCCCTCAACCTGTTTTCTATCCCTACCAGGAGCCTGGCAATAGTGTTCGCAAACAAATGTAGTGTTTTGAGAAAAATCACATGTTTGTTTCAACTTTGTAAACGCTCTAGCGGCTAAAGTATTCGATGTAGGTGGGTCAAATAAATAGCATCGGTTAGATAATTTAAGGAGCTTTTAGAAAAGCTCTCAACCTGTTTTCTATCGCTACCAGGAGCGAGGCAATAGTGCTCACAAACAAATGTAGTGTTTTGAGAAAAATCACATGTTTATTTCAACTTTGTAAACGCTCTAGCGGCTAAAGTATTCGATGCAGGTGGGTCAAATAAATAGCATCGGTTAGATAATTTAAGGAGCTTTTAGAAAAGCCCTCAACCTGTTTTCTATCCCTACCAGGAGCCTGGCAATAGTGTTCGCAAACAAATGTAGTGTTTTGAGAAAAATCACATGTTTGTTTCAACTTTGTAAACGCTCTAGCGGCTAAAGTATTCGATGTAGGTGGGTCAAATAAATAGCATCGGTTAGATAATTTAAGGAGCTTTTAGAAAAGCCCTCAACTTATTCTCTATCCCTACCAGGAGCGTGGCAATAGTGTTCGCAAACAAATGTAGTGTTTTGAGAAAAATCACATGTTTGTTTCAACTTTGTAAACGCTCTAGCGGCTAAAGTATTCGACGCAGGTGGGTCAAATAAATAGCATCGGTTAGATAATTTAAGGATCTTTTAGAAAAGCCCTCAACCTGTTTTCTATCCCTACCAGGAGCGCGGCAATAGTGTTCGCAAACAAATGTAGTGTTTTGAGAAAAATCACATGTTTGTTTCAACTTTGTAAACGCTTTAGCGGCTAAAGTATTCGATGTAGGTGGGTCAAATAAATAGCATCGGTTAGATAATTTAAGGAGCTTTTAGAAAAGCCCTCAACCTGTTTTCTATCGCTACCAGGAGCGAGGCAATAGTGCTCACAAACAAATGTAGTGTTTTGAGAAAAATCACATGTTTATTTCAACTTTGTAAACGCTCTAGCGGCTAAAGTATTCGACGTAGGTGGGTCAAATAAATAGCATCGGTTAGATAATTTAAGGAGCTTTTAGAAAAGCCCTCCACTCATTCTCTATCCCTACCAGGAGCGCGGCAATAGTGTTCGCAAACAAATGTAGTGTTTTGAGAAAAATCACATGTTTGTTTCAACTTTGTAAACGCTTTAGCGGCTAAAGTATTCGATGTAGGTGGGTCAAATAAATAGCATCGGTTAGATAATTTAAGGAGCTTTTAGAAAAGCCCTCAACCTGTTTTCTATCGCTACCAGGAGCGAGGCAATAGTGCTCACAAACAAATGTAGTGTTTTGAGAAAAATCACATGTTTATTTCAACTTTGTAAACGCTCTAGCGGCTAAAGTACTCAACGTAGGTGGATCAAATAAATAGCATCGGTTAGATAATTTAAGGAGCTTTTAGAAAAGCCTCCAACCTGTTTTCTATCCCTACCAGGAGCCTGGCAATAGTGTTCGCAAACAAATGTAGTGTTTTGAGAAAAATCACATGTTTGTTTCAACTTTGTAAACGCTCTAGCGGCTAAAGTATTCGACGTAGGTGGGTCAAAAAAATAGCATCGGTTAGACAATTTAAAGAGCTTTCAGGAAAGCCCTCAACCTGTTTTCTATCCATACCAGGAGCCTGGCAATAAAACAAACAAATGTAGTGTTTTGAGAAAAATCACATGTTTGTTTCAACTTTGTAAACGCTCTAGCGGCTGAAGTATTCGACGTAGGTGGGTCAAATAAATAGCATCGGTTGGATAATTTGAGGAGCCTGGCAAGAAAATGTAGTGTTTTGAGAAAAATCACATGTTTGTTTTAACTTTGTAAACGCTCCAGCGGCTGAAGTATTCGACGTAGGTGGGTCAAATAAATAGCATCGGTTGGATAATTTAAGGAGCTTTTAAAAAAGCCTTCAACCTATTTTCTATTCCTACCAGGAGCCTGGCAATAAATCAAACAAATGTAGTGTTTTGAGAAAAATCACATGTTTGTTTCAACTTTGTAAACGCTCTAGCGGCTGAAGTATTCGACGTAGGTGGGTCAAATAAATAGCATCGGTTGGATAATTTAAGGAGCTTTTAAAAAAGCCTTCAACCTATTTTCTATTCCTACCAGGAGCCTGGCAAACAAGTGTAGTGTTTTGAGAAAAATCACATGTTTGTTTCAACTTTGTAAACGCTCTAGCGGC
>NW_024396515.1:0-31437 GCF_016617805.1 Bactrocera tryoni
ATTGACAGAATATCCTACACTTAGTTTCTTTAAAATGTCAACTTTCTATTTTATTGTTAGCAACGTAAATTTTTTCCTTACCATTATGAAACCGCATTACACAAAACGTCAGTTAAAAGAATTCATCATAAAAAAAACGGGATTTCTCAGAAACGTATTCCAACTAAGAAACCGTTACCAAAATCAACAAAATCTTGTCGCAAGTATCGAGGTCCAAATTTATGGATGACGCAAGTTCTAAGTACGTAATGTATAATATATCTTTGTTGCAAGAATAAAGGTATTACTGTATTTAAATGTACTTATGCACAAATATGTAGCACTTACATATATATTTTCCTCTAACAAATTCGGTTAAGCTGTAAGGGCATTAGCCTATAAATAAAATCTTTACATCATTCGATTACTGTTCTCAATATTAAATTACCATAGCGACAGCGATATCCTTCCGGTCTTGTCCGCGGCTAATACATTGTGTATTTTAATCAATATTCAAAATTCTAACATATTTTTACATTATTACAAAGGAGTATAGATATATATATGTACATATATATAGTATGCTTGCTTAGGCGCCGCTTTTGCAAGCCTCAGGGATATAATTATACTGGTTTATGCTAAGCATAGCCATTTTAATATATTAACAATCTCAGCGCAATAGGCGGCAACACTTTTAAAATTCTTTTTCTTCTTCCTTATTGGCACAGACACCACTTACGCGGTTAAAGCCGAGTTTACAACAGCGCGTCAGTCATTCTTCCTTTTCACTGTTTGGCGCCAATTGGAGATTCCCAGCGTAGCCTGGTCCTTCTCCACCTGGTCTTTCAAACGAAGTAGAGGTCTTCCTCTTCCTCTGCTCCCCAGGCGGGTACTGTGTCGAATACTCTCAAAGCTGAAGTAATTTCATCCATTCGGACGACATGACCTAACCCGCGTAACCGCTGAAATTCATGGTGGACGATGCCTTTGATATCAAAAAAGACAATGAGCATCGTTTTCTATTGGGATTTGCTTATTCATAAGCGATCTCTTCCCGGTGGCGTGGTGCCACAGAAACACACCACTTTTTGCTAAAGAAACATCTGGGTAAGCCTGCTTGAAACGTTTCTGTCGCAGATTTACCATGACTTCGGCAAACACTGACAATGTGACTCGTGCGCGCAAAGTTTTGAACTCACATCGTCGACTAAGCACTCGTTTAATTGTCCAGATATTAAATTTATCAAAATCTGTGGTTCATGACATTGTGACGTAGCATTTGAACATCCGCAGGGTATGCGCGAAGAGATCGCAAAAGTGCTCACTGACGACCAGAAATTGCGGCAAGTGGAAGTGGGCCTAGAAAATTTTAACATATGTGAAAGTGACCCCAAATTTTTAAATAACGTAATTACAGGTGACGAGTCAGAGATCTTTGAGTATGATCCCGAGACAAAAAGGCAATCTTCCGAGTGGCACACGATGAAAGGCAAGCATTTTGAGACAACAGAGGGGATTCAAGCAGCATGCAGAATGCCTTCCGTGCCGCATTCAATGCTTGGACGCCACGCAGAAGGAGGAGGTTCCTTTGAAAGTTTTTAAAGAATTCTACCGATTGGGTCAATAATTTTTTTTAAATCGACTCAGTCCTATTACTTTCCGGAGAAACCCTATATAAGAATATTCTTCGGACTTAAAAATTACTAAGTGAAATTATCTTAGTTACTCTTTCGGAAGGTTTCTGAAAACTTCTAAGGTTAAGTTATCATTTACGTAAACTCAATAATCCTATGTCAAAGTGTTCAAGCTAAGAGCTCTTTTCTTAGATAGTATGACCAAGTTTTAGCACTGCGACTACCATTTCTTTCCGATTTTTTAGTTATTTATGGTAGGGGTTGGGGTTTCAAGGTAAAAAAAAGGCTTTTTCGGGAATTTGTTTCTTAAATATGAATTGAAAATTTTTATTCGGACATTTTGCACATTATTAAGCACAATTTTGACAAAGTAGGCTAATTTTTTTGTCAATTTTTTTGTTCATAAACTTTAGCAGCGTTCATTTCAAACTTTGTACACATTTTTGACATATAAAATACCGCCCAACGTTTAGTAGAAAATAACAGTTTACACTTCAAATGGCCACTAAAAATTTTTAAATGAAAAACAAAATTTACCTGAGAACATTGGGAGAAGATTTGATTATAATTTGACTAATTTTTCTTGGTTTTTTATATTTCGGATAATTTCCTTCCGAGTTATGGTGAACACCGCAAATTGTTTTTTTACCGGCTTATGCTACAATATTTCTGCATGAAAAAATTACCCTAGATTGTCAAAAGGTCTGAATAATATTACTCAATTCACGTTTAAGAAATGAATTCGACAAAAAAATCTTTTTTTTTTACCCTGAAACCCTAACCACTCCCTTAAGAGCCAACGTGATCTCGACAAACAATTGAGTGTCGATGAAATGTGTCCTATAAACATTTACCACTTGAAGGTTTTTTTTCTACCCAAATTGTATTTATACTTTATATTGCATGTTGTGTATATTGTAATATTATGTCATGTAGTTAGTTGTCTTCAGGTGCTTTTACCTGAGAATATCAGCTGAAAGTTGTCAATGCACTAGTTCAGCTTTTGCGACAAATTCGAAAATTTTGCTTCCTCGTCTAAAATTCTAATTTCTAAAATTAAATTTTAAAAGTACTTATATATTCATATAAGCTTTTATTCGATTCCTTTTCATAAGAAATTTTTACTAAAATATTTGAAAAGTCTTGTGAGTGTTTGCCAGTGTCAACACGCTCGCATATGGAGACAATATGAGTGTCACGTATTTTTGTTTGTCCAATGTCGCTCCCACTGACAGCTAATTTGAATAATGGTCCTACGAATCTAATACATTCCACTCAGCATTGGCAATGCGTACTTATCTTGAATAAAATATGTTTGCTCCTAAAACTTTGTAAGCTTGGGGTTGGAAATGGTGCACATACACTGCGCTTCATTAGGTTGGCACACCTAAGGATTAAAATTTTGTTGTTAATTTCAAACTATGGGAGCGATAATTATAAATTTTTTTAGCGAGTACATTACTAAATAAGGCAACAATTAGTTACCCATTTTTTCTACATTATTAAATAATTTTTTTTCAAAAAATTTACAATTTGAACTTGGTCATCAGGTTAGGACATATCCCGATTTCAGCATTTTTTTAACATTTTTAGACAAGATCATACTTTAAAATTTTTGTATTAATTAATTTAAATATTTGTGGATTTTTTTAATAAGTCCTCCTTACTGCGACTGATCTCAAAAATCCGATTGCTTATGTTATTCTAATACCTTCAAATAATTTCTATATAGGAGAATATTGTCGGTCAGATGCGAATACTTTGCGAGCCAACTAAAGGGTGATACATTTCGTGGTTGCCTACTTAAAAAACAAAAAAAAGTTAATTTCAAATTTAATGGGGAATGTTTATTACTCGTATGTATCATTCGAAATAAGATTATTTAGCTTTGTTTGGAGATTAAATCTTCCAAATGTTGGCCGCTGCTACTTCGCAGATGGTCCATCCGTTGAGTCCATTTTCGATGACTCATTCGAGCATTTCGACTGAAGAACTTGATCATCGGCTTTAGACTTTACATATTACAAAGCATTAGTGGCCAATCGACCGGCCCAAAACATGAAATTATCTGCCCCTCGAAGTGTTCTCTCAATAAGTGGCGCCGTCTTCTTGAAACCGTCATTGACGATTAAGGTCTCTTCGGCATTATTTTTGAAGAAATGTAGACCTCTGATTCCACCGGCCCAGCTCTTGAATCTTTCCAGATTGCTCTTCGTCCTAAATACGGTAGTTTTGCTTGTTTACATAGTCGTAGTCCCGGTGTCAAGTTGTTCAATACGTCAGACCAAATTGCTACGAACAGCTCTAAATCGACTCTTCACACTCTCAGTTAGGGCTCCTATATTTTCTTCTCTGCTTGCTGAATATTATCCAATAGTAAATGCTGGGTCAGAAGATGGGTGATGGTCTCACGAACAGTACGTTCAATAGGCGGATTCTTTATACAACGTGAACTGTCATCATTTTAATAAAGTTTTCTAATTTAATAAAGTTAATTTATAATAGATTAGTTCAAATTATAAGGCTAATCCCAAAAGAGGTTCACACTTGGACTGATTATGATCAAGTCTTTGTGAAGCCAAAAAAAGTATTCCTATAATTAAATTTTAAGTTTCGAAAAACAGCCTTGTACCTATTAAAAATCTGATTAGGAGTTTATTTTATATTCCCACCATATCTGACGGTGCAAGATCCAAGACGATTAACCTTGATCTCGCAGATGCAGCGTAATCAAGAAGAAAGTTTTAAGGTGTTTTAAAAACGAAAAAGCAGCTTATGCAACTTTCATCCAGTAAGATTTTTAGTCTTACCGCTAGAACAATGTCCAGTTATAACCCCTACAACTAGTTGGCAAAATCAAATTACTCCATTCTAAAATAAGTTATAAAGAATGAACTATATTGTTTCCATCTATCTTCTTCTTTAATTTGACTTCCGAACTTTCGTATTTGTACATTTTCAGTTCCGAGGAAGAACGCAGCATGGACGACAAATTGGTGTGCGACGAAGTACATTTACGTACACTAAGCCAATCACCGCTGGCGCTGCAACGCCAACAACAACGTAGACAAAGTAATCAGAGCACGCAGAGTACAACAAAAGCCAGCACACTACTTCAAAGGCGGCGCTGTTCAGGCGGAAACGTCATAACTATCAGCAGCGAATTTGAGCTTCCACTGCCGCCGCTGGCTCAGAAAGAGCTACTCGACGATGACGACGACATTGACCCCAAATGTCAGCGAGTTAGTGTGAAAAATTCCATGCTCGACATAACGGATAACGGTGATAGTGGCGTAGGTGCAGATGATGAAACCGACTGTGGTCTCAGTAATCCCGCGGCACAAACCGAGGAGAGCGAGGGAGTTGTAATAGCTGAGGCGCATAATGAGGATATAATTGACAAGAGCATATTGCCTGTGAAGGTAGGTAAACACTGTAATTAAGGGATGATTTACACATAGGCAAATTTGAGACAAAACAAGTATTAATTAACTTTTTGCAAAATAATATCTTAAATAACGCAAATTATCCAAAATCGTTTTGCATGCAGCAACTTCCCGACATGTCGAAAATACCGCGCCTGCCTGGCGATGGTGCACATTCAGTGGACGACCAACGTACAGTCAACTCCTATCCCTCCGCCGCACCGACCAGAGCGTCCGCTGTCAATTCGAAACGACCCACAACGGACATTGACCGCGTGAGGGCTGTTAAAAACGCCCCGCTGCGTGTGCAATCCGTGCGTATTGTAGAGCAGAGAATGAAGCTCGGACCGGAAAGACGCACCGAAAGCTGCAGCATATTTGGTAATACGAGCAATTATGGTAAGATAATAAATACAGTTGGATCATCCAGAAGGTTGCACGTTGGCATAATACATACATACATCGAAGCTTATCTTTCTGTATGCTACACATATGTATGAACTTTAATTGCAATGCGTAATTTGCCGTGCGAGCACTTAATTGAAATGTTTTAATTTCCGGTCAACTGCGATCATTCCTGTCACATACTGCTTACGTTAATCGATTGTGGAGCCGAGGAAGGCAAGACGATATCGGAGCCACGGCCACATAACAATCAAACTTATGCAGCTTTCAAGAGTGCCAATGTTATCAAGGGCATATTATGCCCATCTTTGACAAATTCATTCAAGCAACTCTCGCTGGAGCGTTCGTATCTAACGTACGCGCATCGTCAGCGTCAAAAGTCACTGATCATTGTCAATCTGGTTGACATTATGCTTAAAAAAAGGCCATAGTCTTTCAAAAAAGAGTAGACCTAAAGTCGTATTTTCTCTTAATAAAACTTCAAAGTTTTGAAATATATAGCATATATACACACACACTACTCGGAACAAAAATTAGTAATCATAATCTTAAAATTGTTAATTTATTCTTTAAAAACTATATTGCCCATTCAAAATAATCTCCATTAGTCCCAATACAGTTGTGCTAGCATTTTTCCCAATCCTCGAAACAGTTGTTAAAGTCAATATCCGAAATACCGCTCAATGCGCGTAGTTATTCACGTTTAGTGCCTTCAATTGACACAAAACGGTTTCTTTGGGTACGGAGCTAAATCAAGCGAATACGGTGGTTGTGGCACGATATTGGTTGAAAGTTTGTACAAAAACCAAGTTTGTCGGTCCATAACTCCGGCCTCTTCTTACGAATATCTTCGCACAACCGACGCATAACACGCAAGTAGTATACCTTGTTGACCGTTTGACCGGTCGGAAGGAATTCGGAGTATGCCAAAACTCGATGATCGAAGAAAACTGTCGACATACTTTGATTTTTTACCTGTTTTGACGTGGTTTTTTCGGCTTCTGCTCACCTTTGCTGAGATATATATATGTACATCCAAGACTCTTCGCCGTCGAAAAATATTACACAGACGTTAGCGCAATGTTAGCAAAATGTTTTTTACTGCTCCTTTCGTTATTCCAAATATCTAACTATTTATCGTTGATTCACAAGCACCCATTCCTTTACTTAATACCCATCGAACCAGAACAAAGGTCGAAAACGTTGGATCTTTTTGGAGCTTTTTAAGAATCTCGACGTAAAATGCGCCAAATCGTTCCATACGTCAGTTCGAGTTTCAAACGGTGCCGAATGGACTCTCCACAGTCATCGTATACACTCTCAGCTACAGCTGCTATATTTTTTTTTTTCTCTGTGTGCTGGACCTAGATTATTGGGTCGAATGTTACCCAATAATGAATACTTACTCTCAAGATAGGTGACGGTGTTGTGAATAGTACGATCACTAGGCCGATTATGTTGACCATAAGTAGAGTAATAAATAATAAAGTTATTGATTTGTCAACGTTTTCCAAGCGTAAGTCTTTCCTTGATGAAATGGCAAACAATACCGGAGAAAAATAACATGACAGCTTGATAGAACTCACGCATGTCTGTCAAAAAAGGCTATTGAAAAAAGAAGTTCTACTTCATTTCTCATTATAATTAATCATGACTTATGTTTCCGTTAATGTCCTAAGTAAAGGTAAAGGTATATAAAATACTGTACAATTGCGCTAAGTATAGTTTTTGAAAATTTCTTTCTTAGGCCTGAGGACTGTATAGTAACTATAAAGAGAGCTAAGCGCGATATACTGGAGGAGATCCTAGTCCGGTAATGTAAAAGGATACAAGGTTTCAAATTTAGCAAAATATTTGCGGGAATGAGTACATCCACATTAACAGCTTATAGGCCGAGCACTTAATGCTGCCAGAATTTTGTTTGAAAACTTAGTATAGTTAATGCTGAGAAATATTCGAAAAAACGAATAGTACTTACTGAGTTTGAAACCAAAGCTGTACACAGACATTAGGACACATGGTTCTTCAGCTTTCAAACAAATTTAATTAAAGATTTTTACTCGTACCGATGTGTCACCGAATCACGTGACCCACACAAGCATTTGCTTTTCCCTCATCTCATTGCTAGTACGTAAGCTGATACCAACTAAATGATTATCACAATACTGTCAATCAACGGAAAGTTTTCGGGCACCGGGAAGGAAACAGGAAACAAAATGCGAACAAATTGACTGACTGAGAATAGAAGTTTTTTTAGCTTGGCTAAGCTTTTGAACATCTGCGCACAATTGCACATATATGTATGTACATATATAAGTATATACACGCACTCAACGTGCAAATAGGCATGCTGTTATTGTTTGACAGGAGCATCATGCCAAGAATGTCTAAAAATTCAATGTTTGTCTATTTTCATTTAGAAAAACAACATTGGCAGCACGATAACTTATTACAGCGATGGAGAGGTGAATTTGACCACGGCAATTACCTGGCCTTTTTGTTTGTATTCTAGCCAATGCGGGCATTTGTTGTTTGGGATTTTGGAGATGCTTCGCCAACAACTATTTACAGTGGGCAGCTTTGTTCACTTGTATACTGAGGAATATACAAGGTAAGCCATTTGTAGTTATTATTTTGGAAGTATGTATGTATTAAGTTATATATTTTCATGCGAGTGTGTCTATTAAAGCATTAATCATATAGTAGTTAGATAATTGACTCAATAAACTCTTTAAAAAATTTAAAGTAGCTATTCTGGTTAGAAAGTAAATATTAAGAATTAGTAGTAAGATCACTTAGCTCATAAATAATACACAATTATTAGGATATAAGTTATAATAAAAATTTATATTTGCGGTTTTTAAGTATTTTTTAAAAAGGGTACCATAGTAAAAACACATCTTTTTTTGGCAAAATTATTTCTTTTTCTTCAACATAATTCCCTACAAGGATCGATATCATTTTTGTTGTGCGATTTATCCTTTGCTTTAAAATAGGCATCAGTTGCGGCGTCACCTCTCCATTCGACGAAAATTTTCTTCCCAGCGAGCTTTTCTTTGAGATCTGAGTACAGGAAATAGTCACTGCGGGCCAGAATTGGAGAATAATGTGAGAGAGGAACCAATTCGAAGACCAATTCATGAACTTTTGAACTTTTTTGACTTAAGACAGCAAATGCGGCCGTTTTTCGACGATTTCATCTTTCAAATGGTCCAATACTGCTATCCTTTTTCAATATAGCCAAAAATTATTCCGTGCGCGTTCTAAAATACAGAAACCGTAACCTTGCCAGCCGACTATTCGACGACTGTCGATTATACTTCGGAACGAAATGATGGGACCATGTTTCAGCAGTTTTCACATTCTTCTTCTTCCTTATTAATATAAAAACTGCTTACAGCGTCCCAGTGGCTTCTTCCTGTGGCAATGTGGCGCCAATTGGAGATTCCAAGCGAAACCAGATCCTTTCCCGCTCGTTGTCACATATCGACGCAAAAACTCGATTTCTTATGCCTCAGCATTTGCAACAACTTGTCATTGATCAAAAGTGAGCTCGCGCGGCATACACTTTGCACAGAGCTTTCTCATACCCAAATATCTGCGGATTTTTCGATGTCCGTTCCGTGGACAACTTCACTTTACGGTCATCCACAACTATATTGTGGACTTTTTCGATGTTTTCGACGGTAACAACCTCTTTTGGGCGTCCACCGCGTTTACCGTCTTCGGTACTCATTTCGTCACGTTGACACTTGGCATACCAAACCAATCCTTGATGATTGATTTTCCTGTGCCGTGTTCAGATACTCATCATCAAGCCAATATTTTATCAATACGCAAAACACATTTTTATTAATTTTTTCACAATAATAAAAGTTGCTTCACTCAAAATCATATAATTCATAAACTAATAATGCGACAGCTGTGAAATTTATACATGCATTGCGTTGGGATCTCACAATAAACAGGAACTGCTTCGCATGGAGGAGAGAGTGTAAGAGAGAGTGTGAGAGATCGGCAATTCCCCGAGACAAATTCTGCATCCTTGTCGTTCTCTATACAGAACACTGCAGGCGCAGGCAGCACTTGACCAACATGGGCATAGTTTCTTGTGCAAACTGCCGGTTTTTAGGAAACTCCAGAACACCTGATTCTAGATTGCCCAGCAATTTGTAGTAGCAAACTCAAGACCCTGGGATTCATCTACATTGGCAGGGATCACTTCACATCAGTCGTTCCTGGAATTGCTCAGAGTGCGAGACCTTTGTTACCATATGTGATGTAAGAGAGGGCACAATAGAACTTAGCTCGCAGTGCAAAGCCTCTATCTAACAGTAAACAGATCTCCCATAACTAATTTTAATCAGTTATTTGAATTTTTAATGTGTCCGTATTGTATATACATACATACACCGAACATATTTCTATCTAAGGGCCTAGTATAAACTAAGGGCCTATTTTTTTGTGTCACTCTGTTGTCGTATGCTTTAACTGTTTAGCCATAATTTTTTTACGATTTAACTTCAGCGCAGTAAACTCAAATAAATATCGCTGCATCTGTGGTATTTCACCACGTAACTGTCATTTCGCTCAACAAAAGTAGTATGCGCCATTTTGCGCAAATTGCATATAGGTATATTTATATATTCTAAGTAGATAGGGATAAGTAGATTTCTTTGACACACATTAATATGGTTATTATTATTTCCTTTTTCTCATTTTCTATTTTTCATTGAACCTCTCCACACACAGGCTTCGATGGCGAAGGTATTGGTTTCACGTATCGCGAATACTTGGTCTGGTACATCCTGTTCGTGATATTTGTGCCGTATGCAATGCTGCCGTTGCCACTGAAGTGGTGCGTCGTCGGCGGCACCATCACCGCCAGTTGTCATCTGGCCGTAATTACGATAACTAAAGTTAGGCGAAACGAAGTACGTAACCTAAGCGCAATGTGAATGGCACAGTCGGCCTTATTATTATTATTCTATTGGAGCGCATGTAGTGCACGCTGTCAGTGGGCTTTTTGAAAATAATTTTTAGTATATCGTGAAGTGCCGGCAGAGTGTTCTGGATTCATATTTGTTGATATACTTTTAGCGTAGAAATGCCAAAGGCTCTCCGAATTTAATATTCTTTATTATTTAACATTTGTGTTTTGGTTTTTTTATTTCCCTTCCATTTGTGCTTCGTTATGTTGTCAGCAATCAGATTGCATTGCATTTCAAGTGGTCGCAAACTTCATATTGTACACGGCAATTAATGTGGCTTGCATTGACACCAAGTATCTGACAGATCGTGGGCAGCGCCTTGCTTTCATCGAAACACATAAAGCCATGGTTGCAGCGAACGCAAAAATTGCTGGACTCAAGTGAGTGACAACAAATTAAATATGTGAATCTATATTAGTTGGTATGAGAATTAATTCTGGAAGTAGCCTAATTTTTATAACCACTGTCTGCCACAAAAATTAAGGAAAATTTCATTGTTTATAAAATACATATAAAAATATAAATAAAAGATATTTCATCATTAAAAATTTGCGAAGTACACACCACATACTCTTAGTGGTTTCAAGTAAGTAGCTGTTAAAATAGTTACTACCTAAAGATAACAGTTTGGAATATTTTAAAACATCTATAAATATGTTTTTCAATTCGAAAAATATACCCCAAACCCTTTCTCAGCCATATAGTTCCTTTTGGTTTTTATTGTATTGTTCACATGACCCAAACTTCTTCAAGAAGACATTGAAACTTCAAATTTAAGGAGTTACATGAGTTTTCATCCTTTTTTCAACAATTTTTTTCTCATACAAATATTAGCAAAGAAATTCAGATATTTTTGGAAAAAAATATTTTAAACTCGGCCATTGTGACGCCATTTCCGGTGGCAACTTGAAAAAAAGATGCGCGCGCGTTGGTAGGATAATTCCTTACAGGATCATATGAAGTAAAAAAAAGTGTTTTAGTTAAAACCTTAACTTCTAACAAAGACAAAGGTAAAAAAACTAAAAATCCACGTCTTTAAAAAATGTATCTGAAAGACCTGTGTAATTTCACTAAGATCGGTTGAGATCTCAAAAGTCTTTCCAACCGACTTCAGAAACACAGTTTCGAGAAAAATATGCATAAAAACGCTATAAAGGATGTACGTATCTCCGAAACTATTACTCAGAATTTAATAAAACAATAAAAAAATTCGAATTTTTGAAATCCGTATACCCGTGTAATGTTTATTATCATTCGAAAGAACTTTCTTTGGTATTTATTTTTGGAAGATCATCTCTTTCAAAGACGTCGACCGCGGCAACGTCTCAGATGGTCCCTCCGTTGAGACCAATTTTCGATGACTCGTAGTCGCCATTGACCGTTACGTTCTCAGCGGCTTCATTTTCTAGATGCAGTAATTTTGCTGGTTTACGTACCCATTAAGCCAGAAATGGGCATCATCGCTGAGAAAAATTTGGCTCGAAATCGTTGGATCTTCAAGAAACTTTTGAAGAGCCCATAAAGCGAAACGATGTCGGTTTGGAGGTCGAGCGGCTTGAGTTCTTGCACATGCTGTATTTTGATCAACTTTCAATTTAAGATCGCGATGTACGTCAGTCCGACTTGCTGCGAACGGCGCCGAGTCAATTCTCTACGGTCTTCACTATCAGCTACGGCTGTTATAATTTCTTCACTGGATGCTGAATATAATCTATTCGGTTGAATATTATCAGTAATAAAAGCTGGGTCTGAAGATGGGTGATGGTGTTGCGAATAGTACGTTCAATAGACCGATAATGTTGACCATAGGATGAGCGAATCGCGCGAAACATATTCTTTAAAGAATGTGAATTTTCTTAATAAAGTTAAACGATTTGTAAACGTTGTTCAGACGTAAGTCTTTTCCATGAGTGGATTCAGCCATGCCCATCTATATATTCGTCTGTCAGCTTCAGTTTTTGAGACATCGATCTGTGTTGGTGACTATAGTTTCCAGCTAAACTACAAAATATACGCAAAAGCTTCAAAAGAGACAAAAAATATTATTATTAATATTAGTTTGGCAGTAGAATGTTTTAGAAGGCGTGATTAAGTAATTAAGTATTACTCGCATCGATGGAGATTATTAGATCTTCCAGGATTATTCTGCTTCAGCACACAAGGCAAAAATTACGCAGCAGTGACTATAAATCAACATATAATAATATCAAATAATAATTTGATAGCTGCAGATGATTGGCCACCTAGTAGTCGAGATTTGAAATCCTTGGACTATAGTTTGTAGTCAGATTTAGAAAACATGGCCTGTCGAATACCACACGGATTTGGAACTTGGAGAATGTCTTTGGTTACAGCAGCATCGAAACTGCGCGTACTATTTTTCGCTTTTTCCCCTTGCAATGTTGTTATGTCAAAGTAAATATATGGTCATAATATGATCGGAGGCCTTACTGAATCCAACCGGATAGGGGTATTATTTAGTATCGTAAATGGGTTCCAAATGAGCTAGTTTTAAACTGGGACTCACTTCATAAAAACAACTATGAGTTTAGCGCCCTTTAGCAACAATACTTGTCAAGTAGTCAATATTAAGGTATACCAGTTTTGATTTGCTATTAAAACAAACATGTCCCACAACTCAGTACTGACTTCAAAAACTGCTTAAAAATTATTTGTGTCCAAATGAGCCAACACACCCCTTCTTACTATATTATAGTATATTGTATTTATGTCTATTGATAGCTAAGTTAAAAATCAAAAATTCATCAAGGGTATTATACCCCTCCTAACTTATTGAATCTACAAGTTTTACTCAAAAACTTTTCTAAATTTTACATTTAAAATATTCATAAATATATGCACATGGTGTAAAGGCATATACAAATATATAAAACCCTGATTTATCGCTCTGAGCAAAATGAAACACTTTCCCTACAACTTTCCCTACAACTTTTCGTTCATTTTGGTGCAAATGAGGAAAACTACTCAAATGTCATTAAGAAATGTGGAATACTTTTCAGTACTTCAGTTTTTACCTGGCAGTGCTGCTTCCATTTTGCCTTATGCATTTTATTCAGCAATCTCTTTCAACTTAAACTTGTGTGGTTTGGTTGAATAAAAATTATTTGTATTATTTAGTACTTTTTGCTGTGATCAAAGCTGCGTATAATAAAATTAATCTGTTTTGCATTTTCTTTTACACAGTACTTCCGAACATTGTGAACAATCAAATACGGGCCGACATGTATAAAGGCACCGATCCCACCGTCGAAACCCAATTCAATAAGGTCTACGTGTACCCGATGGATAACACCGGTCAACACGATTTTCGGGTCTGACATCTACATGTCAAATTTTAGTTTCTCCTATGACAAAAACAAGGAAAAAGTTTTTTTTCCGGTTAAAGTTTGCTTTCGTAGAAATTAGAGCAATTTTTCGATTATTTTTATATTTTTTCTACAATTTCGCTATAGATTATAATTAGAAAACTTTTTTTAGAAACAAGAGTCCTTTTTATTCAAGATATGTGATAAACAATAACATATAAATGTAAAATAACAAGAAATTACTGTCTAAAAGTGAATATTTTTTGTATTTCTTTTATCCTCATATGAGCTCTCTCGTATTAAACCCCAAATATACTTATCGATGTAGATCAGCCCAAAGCAAACTTAAAGAACTAAAGATTAATATTTAAGTGTTTTTCAATGACTTGAATCAGAATTCAAGCACGAGAACAGAAACCCCAAAAAAATATTTTTTTTGTTGGCCGGTGTAATGTCAGTATACTTTTCGCGGATTTCAAGTTGAGTAAAGCGAATAATATTCACTACATTTAAATTATTATATAAGTAGTGAGATATGGCAGCATTACCGTGAAGGCCTTAAATTCATAAGAATTTTGACATTTAGTGGTTGTTGTCTTACAAAAGTGATTTAGAAGAAAGACGAAATATCAACCAACAAAAACTTCAGCCTCGAAATCCATCGCAGAATATCTCTTGCCAACAGGTAGCCAACTGAGAAGTAAAATCCTCTCTCTATAAACAAAAACCAAACTCTAAAGGTCAGTCATTATTCCCGTCCTGTTATATGGTGATAACATCTGATGAGTCGACGTTGCAAGTTTTCGAGAGAAAGGTTCTGCGGAAGAATTATGGTTCTTTCCGCGTTGGCTACGGCGAATATCGTATTCGATGGAAAGAGGACCTAATCTCATACGACGACATTGACATAGTTCAGCGAATTAAAAGACAGTGGCTACGCTGGATAGGTCATATTGTCCGAATGAACAAAAACACTCCAGCTCTGAAAGTATTCGCCGCAGTACCCGCCGGGGGAAGCGGAGGAAGAGGAGGACCTCTACTCCGTTGGAACGACCAAGTGGAATAATTTCCAACTGATGCCACCTTGCGAAAAGAAGAAACGCCACAATAAATTTCGACAAAAGGCCGATTTAGTTCTAAGCACCGCCGCATACTTAGAAACTTAGTTAAAAAAATCTCTCTATATTTGTTACAGGGTTTCACTGGGTTAGCAAGTAAGACATCCCAGCAGCTTGTCAAAATCCTAAACGATTTGTTTCGCCTAGGTATGTAATTAAAAATTGAGTAATTTTATTTCTTTTTAAAAGTGATAGTAGAGAGCTCACACTTTTCCTTAATTAATTTTGTTTTACTACATTGACTTCGAACATATTAAATGAACATATTTTATTTTACATATTTCGAAAGTGTTAGCCTAGAAGTAACAGACCGATGTGAAATAATTTCCGGTAGCTTCGGGAACCTTGCTATGAAAGGCCAAAGCAAAAGCTTATTTTTGCATTCTGAGCGTTAAAACTGTCTGACAATTTATCCTCCGATCTTTTCATATAATTAATCACAAATTCCGAAATATGTCGAAATAACGATATGGGTTCACAAAGAGCGTACCCTGATTTACATAGCGCATTGCAGAGGAACCCCAGGCGTCTGCTGCATTATAATATTATTTCGAACCTTCATTTTCAAATCATCGTATATGATTTGGGGCAGTTAAAAATACAATTTTTATTGCGCTCTACAAGTATTTTCTTATGTGGCTCTTGACCATTCTCAGTTCTCAGTAAACATTAACTGTACATACATATACATGTATGTATGTACGTATAATTGTCTGTCACTTTGCTAGAATTACTTTGACATTTATCGGAAGCAAATAACGCACTTAAGTGACGGCATCATCTGTCACTGTTCGCATATACCCGACATCCAAGTTACGTCGTCTCCATATACTTACTATACATGGTTGGCAGTAAAACTTGAGTTACATACATAAATCTGCAGACACAAGAAAACCAACAACAATAATAAACAAATGACCAAGTAGTCAAATGAAGCCAACTTGCTAAAGAAAAAACAAGAATGTAAATACAAAATTTTTACGTTTTTCCGGTTTGGCCCTGGACGTAAATGCATCGTACTGTGTCCGCTATTGGTGTTGTTGTTATTATTATTGAAACTACATACTGACGCTGTGGTGTTCATTTGACCGCAACCGCAGGACAATCACTGTTTGCGTGTGAAACTCTTGGGCGATTGCTATTATTGTGTGCCAGAGTTCGAGAGCGACAATTGGCAGACGCCAGCGGAACATGCGGTGTGCAGTGTGGAGACGGGACTGCATATGATAAAGGCCATCAAGGACGTGCAGCTACACACGCATGCAAGTGTAATATTTTATAAACAACACACACACACATATATATATATATAGTGTAAATATGTATATGTTTTGACAGGATGTTTGCACGTTTGATGTACCTAGTGCAAAAATAACAAATACGTTGCACAATATAATATTTTTCACTTACATATAATTTTTATAAACTTTATTGTATAACTCATATGTATAATATATACATATGTATATATATGTATATAAATCAATAACGAAGATATCGGGAGTGATCCCTTAAACATTTTCGATTAAGTAAAGCGTTTAAGAGATACTCATTGTCAACCAGTTCGCTCGAATGATTTTGGTGGATATTTCGAGTATGAAACATGTTCTTCCTCGACTCGTCCCGATAATGATGCATTTTTTTTTCAAACAAGTACCGTAAACAAGCCACTTTGGCCACAGTCACTTGATCGTTCGAATTCCAATCCTACATTCATGGCCTTATGTGTTCGAAATACACACAAGACAATTATCATGAGAACGGAGGGAAAAAACAAGCCAAAACCAAAAAAAAGGAAACACTCCAAAGCTACTCTTGCAACATGTTGCTACAGGGCATTATTGTGTTGTTCACCTAAGGTTTGTACGTATCACTAAAACAAAGCGAGATAGATATAGGGTTATATATTTATAAATGATCAGGATGACGAGAAAATTTGAAATCCGGTTGACTGTCTGTCTGTCTGTCCGTCCACCCGTCCGTCTGTTGGTGCAAGCTGTAACTTGAGCATAAATTAAGATATCTTGGTATATTGGTTTCTTAGTAAAAAATAAACATCGAGTTCGTAGATGGGCGTAATCGGACCACTGCCACTCCCACAAATCGCCATTAACCGAAAACATATAAAGTGCGATAACTAAACACTAAATTAAGTTGTAAATCTGAAATTTAGCACAGAGATCGCAAGACCTGTGAGCAAAAATGTTTAAAAAAGTAGGCGTAGCCCCGCCCGCTAATAAGTTTAATATATTTATCTTCTAAGAAGCTAATGCTACAACAACCGAATTTGCTGAGTACAAATCTTATAAGAACTTCTACCGATAGCGTGAAAATGGGTGAAATCGAAGGATAATCCCGCTCACTTCCCATATAACAATAATGTTAAAAATTACTAAATCAATAACTAAATACGCCCAAGACTTTATGGGATCTTTTGTAAAAATTGGACAATGGGCGTTGGCTGCCCACTTTTTGGTAAAATCTCATATCTCGGGACCCGACAGACCGATTTCGACAAAATTTGGTGGGTGCCATTCTCCTTACATTGTCATTTATGTCACAGTGTGAAAATGGACGAAATCGGACTACAACCACGCCTACTTCACGTATAGCGCAATTTTAAGTTCCACTTGATTTGTTCAGTTTCCACTACACAAATCAAGAAACAATTAATATAAACAGTAAAAAACTGTGCACGAATAATGTCTTTAGTGTATGACACTTTATGACATAAAATTCTTTAAGTCCAATAAAAACTGTCAAGCCCCTAGGTGCCGAATATTTAGAACCCGGTACCCAAAGTTGACTTTTGATCGAAAATGTCGGCCAATGTCTGCTACATATAACTAAAATTAAGAGATGATCCTTCTCTGACAATGGTATGCCCCATAACTTAAGATAAAAACTTTCGAACTTCGAAATGACTTTGTACCGCATATATCGGCCAATAAGTGAATTATCCCAATGAAAAATAAGAGAGCGTATTTTATTCATAACAATGTATCTTTGTTTCTAAAATAAATAAATTTGAGCGAAAACTTGGCCTACCCCCTACATAACTAATTTTGAACATCTAAGTGACTTTACTTTATATGATTGGTTTTACACAATAAAGTATAGTATTTCCCTGGCTTTGATTCTTGTAAGTTGCAATAGTTTAAATGTTCGGTTGCACCTAAACTTAGCCCTTCCTTACTTGTTACGAAAAGTTTCGCGCAAATGACGCATAGCAAACAAATAATATTCCTTGTAGAAAGTTTGGCCGGTCAGAAGGCTTCGGTCATCATATCCTTAATCTAATATATAAAATTCTCGTGTCACGGTGTACGTTATTGAACTCCTCTGAAACCGTTCGACCGATTTTCGTGAATCTTAGCGTGCATATCGGCTAGGGTGGAGAATCGGACAACATCAATTTTTCATCCTCCTAAATGTTAAGGGAAATTGGAAATTGGAAAATTCCCAAAAAGTAACATTTTTCCATACACATTTTTTTTTTCAATTTTTGTTAGCGTGCATATCCTCTAGGATGGAGAATCGGACAACATCTATTTTTCATCATCCTAAATGTTAAGGGTGGTACACCAATAAATTTTTTAACTTTCCGCGAAGAAAATTAAAAAATTGACCTAAAATCGGGAAGTTATTGGTTGTTCCAGAAGTTATTGGACCCGCTTATAACTTTTGAACGGATTAAGCGATTCAACCCTACCCAACGGCATTTCAAAGAGTTTCACTTAACTTAGATTTTCTAAAATTTTGAGCCGATTCGGATAGCTAGATTTCGAGAAAACTCAAAAAAAAACAGCAAAAAAAAAATTTTCAAAAGTGGTTTTTTGGGAATAACTTCTAAACGGCTATATCGATCAATTCCATAAACTAATCAGCACTCAACCTCACAAAACTACGCCGATTACCGCAAACCGGGTCAAAATCGATCAATTTTCTTGCAAGAAATCGTTGACGAAAGAAATCGCAAAAATAGATTTTTTTGAAATAACGCTGAAACGACTCGACCGATTAATTCTGAAGACTTATCAGCTTTCGACTCTGAAAAATCACGTCGATGGCCGCAAACCGTGTCAAAATCGGTTGATTTGTTCGTGAGATATGGTTGACGAAATTCTATCCGCATATCCGCAATAGGGTTGCAAGATGGCAATCGAATATTACAATTGTATTACGATAAATTCTTATTCATAGTTCATAATTTCAAGTTCCATTAATTATGAGAGTAGGGATGAGGACGATGCCGGTCTCCTGTCTTACTCACTATACATTTTTCAGCCATTTTTTTTGGTTTTTATTTGTGTATCAATCGTAAGCCAGTCACTGTTATACCTATTTCTTTAATTTTTCTGTGCAACTCTCATGTTAATTTTACTGTCATCATAGAATTTATCATTCATTTCCAGTGCAATAATTATTTATTTTACAATTTATTAATCAGACAAAGACAGTTTTAACTCTCAGTTTATTAAGTGATATCATGTAAATAAACACGTGTTGTCAAGCTCCCATTCAATAACGGCCATTTCCTAAAGATTTTACTAACGATACGGTCACACATGTTGACGGATATCCAATATATCGTCGAAGAAGTACCGAAAATGGCGGACAATCTTTCATTAAAGCTATCAGCAACGCAGACATCGACATTGACAATCGTTGGGTGGTACCATATTCACCTCTGCTGAGCAAAACATTCAATGCTCATATTAATGTTGAGTCATGCAGTTCGGTGAAGAGTATCAAATATATTTGCAAATATGTGAATAAAGGGAGTGATATGGCTGTATTTAGAATTGAAAATACTAATGTACATTCTCTTCCGTTGAATCAAAATGATGAAATTACGAATTACCAAATTGGCCGGTATGTCAGTTCCAATGAAGCTGTCTGGCGTATTTTCGGTTTCCCAATTCATGAACGGGATCCAGCAGTTATCCAATTAGCTGTCCACCTTGAAAACGGCCAGCGCGTATATTTCACGAACGATACAGTGCTTGATCGTGCTATAAATCCACCAAAAACTACGCTGACCGAATTTTTTGAACTGTGCAATCGTGCGGATGCTTTTGGTGCCTTCGCACAAACACTTCTCTACTCTGAAGTTCCACGGTATTTTACATGGGCTCAAAAAAAAAAAATGGATACCCCGCAAGCAAGGGACACCAGTTGATGCGCACCCCGGTTTATTTAAATCAATTACTTTGGGTCGTGTATATACAGTCAATTCAAGGCAGACTGAGTGCTTTTACCTGCGACTATTGGTGGTTAATGTCACCGGGCCATTGTCATTTCAAGATATACGTAAGGTAGATGGACAACAGTATCCTACGTATAAAGATGCATGCCTTGCTCTAGGCTTGCTAGAAGACGACAATCATTGGGACAGTACGCTTGCTGAAGCAACATTAAACTGCACAGGATCACAAATTCGTCTACTATTTGCTATAGTACTGACTACATGTTTCCCGGCCCGAGCACAAATGTTGTGGGATAATCACAAAGATTCAATGACTGATGATATATTGTATCGACATCGTACAAGGTGCAATGATCTAACGATATCATTCAGAGATGCAATGTACAATGAAACATTTATTGCTATCGAGGATCTTTGCATTGCTATTGCGTATTTGCCAATCAGCCATTTCGGTATGAGCTCACCGAATCGAAGTACATCTGATTTACTCAACACAGATATCAATCGTGAACTACAGTACGATACTGTAGAAATGGCAGGCATTGTTAGTCGCAATGTTCCACTACTAAATGACGAACAAAAAATTATTTACGACCGCATCATGCTGGCAGTTTCGGCAGGACAAGGAGGATTCTTTTTTTTGGATGCACCAGGTGGAACTGGCAAAACATTCCTTATTTCGTTACTTCTGGCCGAGATACGATCCAAAAATGACATCGCATTGGCCGTATGTGGCTTAGATTGGAAACACCATGCTTTTCCCACGGACAACTATATGTGGCATGTTCTCGCGTGGGAAACCCCTCCAGTTTGTTTGTGTTGGCTAAAGACGGACTAACCAAGAATATTGTACACTCTATTGCACTGAGAGACAATTTTTTTTTTTTCAATTGTCATAATTGATAGGATAATATGAATAATTATTCTTGATATTTAGAAAGCTATCAAAAATTGTAATTTAAAATATATTCGTTACTTTAATAAGGATTAATTTATTAACTTAAATAAAACATACTTTCATTGTTTATAATGCTTTCGATTATAAATACATCCCCGCACACTTAGTAGTAGATAGTTATTTTTATTGAACTAAAAAAATGTTTCCTAGAAATAATATACATGGCAAAACAACGTTTGCCGGGTTAGCTAGTTTTAATATAGAATTTTTTTCAGTTACGGCTCACCTTTGCCACGATATTCAGCCGAAATTGAGTGTTTCCGGGTACTAAACATAGATTCGACGAATAGTAAGTTCCCGCGCGAAATTTAAATTGAAAGGTCTTAGTATTTTCTGTCCACAGTAGTAAATTGACACCAAGTTTCGAGGAATCGCATTGTAAATATTACTGGTAGCGTTAACGAAGAAGATATGTATGCTCTTACATGTGTTTTGTCAATCGATATTAAAATCAGAAGACTACACATCGAAAAAATGCAGAAGGGTTCCTATCAATATTTTTGTAGTATTTTTCTTTTTTATCAAACTGCACATTGATTAAAATATTACCAACACCAATAAAATTTAAATAAAACAAGTAAGGAAGGACTAAGTTCGGGTGTCACCGAACATTTTGTACTCTCGCATGATAAAGTGATAATCGAGATTTCATTATCCGTCATTTACATATTTTTCAAATACCATATTTGTGTAAAGTTTTATTCCGCTATCATCATTGGTCCTAATGTATATATTATACAGAGAATACATCAGATGGAATTAAAAATAGCGTTACATTGGAAGAAGACGTGGTTGTGAACCGATTTCACCCATATTTCGTACATGTCATCAGGGTGTTAAGAAAATATTACATACCAAATTTCATTGAAATCGGTGGAGTAGTTCCTGAGATATGGTTTTTGGTCCATAGGTGGGCGACGCCACGCCCATTTTCAGTTTTTAAAAAAAGCTTGGATGTAGCTTCCTTCTGCCATTTCCTCCGTAAGATTTAGTGTTTCTGACGTTTTTTGTTAGTCGGTTAACGCACTTTTAGTGATTTTCAACATAACCTTTGTATGGGAGGTGGGCGTGGTTATTATCCGATTTCTTCCATTTTTGAACTGTATATGGAAATGCCTGAAGTAAATGACTCTATAGAGTTTGGTTATCATAGCTATAGTAGTTTCCGAGATATGTACATAAAACTTAGTAGGTGGCAGGTCAACGCCCACTTTTCCAAACAAATTGCGTCCAAATATGCCCCTCCCTAATGCGATCCCTTGTGCCAAATTTCACTTTAATATCTTTATTTAAGGTTTAGTTATGACACTTTATAGGTTTTCGGTTTTCGCCATTTTGGCAGAGGGCCGATTTTGCCCATCTTCGCACTTAACTTTCTTATGGAGCCAAGAAATACGTGTTCCGAGTTTCATCACGATATCTCAATTTTTACTCAAGTTACAGCTTGCACGGACGGCCAGACGGACGGACGGACATCTGGATTTCAACTCTACTCGTCACCCTGATCACTTTGGTGTATATAACTCAATATCTGACTCTTTTAGTTTCAGGACTTACAAGCAACCGTTATGTGAACAAAACTATAATACTCTCCTTATCAACTTTGTTGCGAGAGTATAATTATTCATCAGACATATAAGTATGTTCTCCGAAATACACAAAAAAATTAATAGAAACTAACTATCTACCCAGTTTTTGAACCACAGGTCCACTTAATATAAATCATACGCATACGTGTACATATTTGTGACACCAAACTCAGCCATTAGCATTTCAGCGGCGCTTATAAACATCTATGTATGAAACATGTACGAATATATTGTATGTAGTTGGAGGCAGAAACGGTGTTTTTATTGACCGGCAGTTGGCTTTATTGCGTTTTCATACTGTTGCTATCGAAACAAACTAAAAATTTACAACCAGCATGTGAGCATACAACAGACCCGTGTGTGTATATGTGAATTTTCACCCCGATTCATATGTGTATGTACATATTTACATATATAGGTGTGCTGCTGACATGAGCGATTCGAGGTTCGAGGTAACTTAAATTGTGCAGAAATGCAACACAACGCGAAAGCGTAAACCTACAAAAATCGAATGAGATCTGTAAAAGTAGTGAACTCTGTGCCTCTCGGCTATCCGAGCACTTTCAGCTTCTGCATATTATGGCCTGTGAGTATTTGTGTCTTCAGAACATCTGTCTGTAAATATATGCTCATTGTATATGTACGAGTGTACACATATGATTTATGTTATTTAGCAAATGTGCGTGAGTCCGAAACTTAGGGCTCCAACTACAGCTTCACCCACTTTAAAAGAATGATGCATTGCAACCGCAAGTTTATTTTACACGTAAAACATACATGGTTTCAACGTTGATCAGCGGTGTTACATCCCTACAGTCTAAATACAATATATTATATTAAAAACCACATAAGTGTATTCAAAATACACGCACTACATAAGAACCCAAAACGAAATGAAAATAAAATCTCAAACTTTTGGCATCGATTTACCTACAGCCTTTAAATTGACTCCTGAATAAAACAGAGCAGAATTAAACAGAAAATGCAATAAAGTTTCCACTGTTTGACCAGTTGGAAAATGGTTACTCCTCAGATAAAACTAAGTTAGACTTCATCACTTTCTATGTGATACCTTTCTTCTTCTTCTTTATTGGCGTAGACACAGTTATAGCCCAGTTTACAACAGCACTCTAGTCGTTTTTTCTTTCTATCCAGACCCATTTGCCTCGCTTCTTTGTCCAACCTGAAGAAAGCACAACTAATGGTGCGAGGCAGTGAGGGCAGTGATATCAATATCACCGGCGTACGCCAGCAGCTGTACACTCTTATAGAAGATTGTACCTTATGTATTTTGTTCTGCAGCTCGCATTACCATAGAAGGAAGAAGTCTCACTTTCACTGTCGTTCAACAGTTTTAAAAATGTTCGCTCCATAAATTCTGAAAATCCAGCTAGATCACTTATTTGGGTATTACAAGAGTATGCCAATTGGAGATTCCAAGGTTAGCTAGGTCTTTCCCACCTGGCCTTTCTAACGGAGTGGAGTCTTTTCTCATTCTTTGCTTCCGCCGACGGATACTACGGTTTATCCATTCGGATATTGACCTAAGTAACCCACTTTTAGTATAAGCTAGTTACGTTGTTTTGCAAAAGAAAAATTGTTTTAAATAAGCTAAAGTGTCTGATATTATCATTTAAAGTCAAAAGCTTTGCACTTTAATTTCAGTATTTTTTCGTTTTCGACGAACTGCAAATTGCCTCTTTTCACTCTAAGTCCCTCAATTACAGAGAGTTAATTACTTCCATCGTAAATATCACTTCTGTTACTTACAATTGAATATTTTTAACGCCCTTTTTCAAAACGGAACTAGCTTTTGCAGCATTTACACAGTACATATTAAAATATGTGAAAATATTTTTTTATGCACACAAAATAAAAATATCGTATTTGCCTTACAGTAACAATTTGTTTTTTTCGAACTCTCGCACAAGTCGATTTAAATATGCGCATCAGCATTCATAGCGGCTCGGTGATGTGCGGCGTGTTGGGCAATAAAAAATGGAATTTTACGATTGGTGGAACGATGTTATTATTGCAAATCACATGGAATCTGGCGGTATTCCCGGGTGAGTATTAAATTTCCAATATATCTTTGAACACATGTCAGGAAAAAATTTAAGCTCAATGCTTTCGGAACTCTCGTATAAAATAAATTTTAGCTATGATTTTGGGCTCATTTCTGTTGGAAGAATATGAATATTGCATGCTAAAGGAAAACAAGCAATATTATTATAAACTATAATATGCATATATTTACACATCAAAACTTATGAAAAAATTTAATAGAACATTATCGTGACAGCACGCCTATAAATGTAAAGCAATAATTTCTAAAATGACATTTAGTTTCTCGACATGTCTCCTAAAATCAATGCACTTGACTCAGCGATGATCAAACTGCTTTAACCTATCTGTAAAGAACGTTTTCTAGAGATTTACAAACTAGTCTACTTATTTGATTCTTATTCGAGTCAAGTTTATATACGACTTTTACTTATAACTATTAATGTTTAGACTGGTAGTGAACAAGGGCAAGACGAAATACATATATCCTGTCATCAAGCAAACAATCGTCTCAATCGAGACTTGGCTCACACATCACTGCTGACGGTCATAACTTCGAAATCGTAGAGTACTGCAGTCGATGGAACGATATACTACGAGATATACAGAGACAAAATCGGAAGACTGCGGTGGATAGATACAGCAAGAGTTTATAATTTGACTATAGCAACGATGGAGGTGTTACTAGTAGCGCGGTCACCGTGAAAGGGATTCACCAAACTGGGACTTTTTAATTCAAGTTAATCAATTCAATTTGAATCAGCCCAGTAATTAAACGTAATAGAGACCCATTTTTCCTTCTTCATTTATTTGATGTAGAACACACCTATTGAACCTTAGAAAATGTTCTACATCATCTTCGCCTTCTTTGCTTTGGGACCGGATGATGTGTACTGTTGCAAAAAATATTTGGCCAGTAAATCCATATTTTGCCGATGATCACGGTCACGGAATGTTCTTAAACAGAAACAAACACTACTGTGAAGTGGTCTTACAGGTGAAGTGAGCAAACGCGACACCTATTACGCTTAGCTTTTGCAAGATTGTGTTATTTTCAAAGTTACCCTCCGTCTCGACGTTTTCAGGGCACTCAGTCGTGGCTCACCAAATAATCTCACGGTTCATGAAACCTATCAAATCAAGTCATCATTAACAGCATCCAAGCCAAAGCGGGATTAATTCTCATAGACCCTTGGTATATCCCTTACGTAAATAGTCAAACGGTGTGATATCACACGATCTCGGTAGCCAATCGACCGGCCCAATACATGAAATTATCTGCTCACTGTTACTGTGTTCTCACAGTAAATCCATTGCCTGATTGTTGAAACTAAATGTCGCCGAGATCACGAGCTTCAATCTAAGGCATCAAATAATCGAATATCAAGTCGCGATCCGGATCCATTCCCGGGGTCCCGACCATCGTGGGAACGACGATAACGGTCGCTAATGTCGCACCACTGCAGAAGAAATATGGACCGATGATACCACCGGCCCACAAACCGCACCAAACCCTTGTTTTTTTCTGGATTGAATGGCAGCTCATGAATCTCTTCAGGTTGCTCTTCGTTCCAAATGCGGCAAGTTTGCTTTTTTAGCAAACCTTGCCTCGAAAGCGTTGGATCTTCTTGGAACTTTTCAAGAGTTGTATTAGCTAATAACAGAGTAGCCTTCACTAGTATGTATAGAAGTATATAGTATTACATACTATATATTTTTCCACCCCAGCATAACATATTGAATTATGTTATATATTTTTCTTGTACTCGTATTTACATTTCTCATTACAATCAAATCAATCGACTATATTTATTATCCTTCGATGACTTAGCAAGCCGAATTATCGCACGTGTTAACAATTAATTCGACTTCAATTACCGTTACAGGCATGTATACATCTCCGAGGCCACACTGAAGTGCCCCAATGAGGCCTATCAAGTGGAGCCGGGCAATCACTTGAAAATGATGATCATCAAAATGAATCTTATCAGGCGCACCGAACCGTTACGGTAAGTGATTGAAGCAGAAGGTGAAATGCATAAATAAACAGTTAAGTGAAGTGTCGCAAAGCTACGCCCGTCATAGGCTAAGATTGTTTCTATACACTTTTAAATAACTTCACACACACAATAAATGTGAAGATATTTGCATAAAATATTTATGCTTTAACTTAAAGGAGCACTTTACTTTAGATTTGCACAAACACACACATACACACTCCCTTGCATTGTTTATTTATTCTATTTGGTTTTGCTTTTGTTTATGACACCTGCAGGCCGAAGCTTCGTTTTGGCATGTGCAGCAGTCAACACTTAACCAACACCATAGGCACGGCTACCGGTGGGAGTGATGCCAGCACCCCAACCGCCGGTACAACACCTGCGTTAGCACCCGCAATGCTGGCCGCATTGCAGAAGAAGAATATTTCGGTGAACTCCCTGCCAAATGTGATGGTAAGTGTAGCATTGGGTAATGGTGGACGTGTAGGTGATGGCATTAATGGACCCAGCAGCAACGGTGCGCGCAGGGCGGTGCTGCGGATTCAACTGGCTTATCGACTGTCTCGTCGCCGACTACGGTGATTGCGCCCATCACAGTGGTCGATCAGCCACCGCTAAAAATTAACGGCGCAACAGCGAGTTCGCAGAATCTGGCAAGCACAATCGACCCGAAAGCATTAATTATTGAGGATGAACCGACCACGGAATGGACACCGGAAATCCTATTCAAAAATGTACGTGCGTACTCTAAAAATTCCTCTTATATGTACCTTACGCACCCATCCTCATGTGGGTTCTTTGGTTAGCTGTAGTGGTAATACTTGTCACGATAGTTCGGTGAAAGGCATTCATGTTACATGTTTCGCGCATTTTGTACACATGCAGCTATATTTTGTGTAAAAAGGGAATTTGAAACTAGCGTCACAAACAAGAATGACTGATTAGTATCGGCTTTGGAGCGTGTTGATGAATAACTGCGGCGTGAGAATGCCTTTCATCGGTAGAAACAAAAAACTATTGCAGCTAAATTCGCAAGTTTTTTTGCACATTGTGTGGAAATAGTGCCCAAATTAACAGGAAATACAATCGTGTCTAAACCAGCCTTTGCAGCAAATTTTTTGAGGATAAAAGTTTTCACTTCACCCATTTTTAGGAATTACATCGTTCCATCGACCGCAATACTCGCCATTGCCAATGGCAAAGGGCGGTAAAACCTCCGCAGAACCTTTCTCTCGAAAACTCGTAACTAGCAGGACGGGAATAATAAGTGACATGTAGAGTTTGGTTTTTGTTCGTTGAGAGAGGATTTTACTTCTCAATTGCCTACTCACTCCATAGTAGCACCTGTTAGCAAGAGTAAATCTGCGTTTGTCAACGGTATTGCGTCTGTCAACCGTGACGTGGGAGGCAAGATAGTAGATATTTCGTCTTACCCTTGCCCATTTGTCACTTCTTTGCCCAACCTAGTGGCATAGCGGCAGTTCCTTTTCATGCTGTCGAAGGCGGCTTCCAAATCGACAAAGAGATGGTGTGTGTTGATCTGTGTTACGTGCCTTTTCCAAGATTTGGTGCATGGTGAAAATCTGGTCAACTCTTATTTTCCAGCTCTAAGTCATACTGATAAGGTCCAATCGGTTTGTTGACGGTGGGCTTCAGTCTCGCACACACTACGCTCGATAAAACCTTATATGGGATATTAAAAAGGCTTATCCCACGGTAATTGCTATTCGAACTCATTCATGGTCGGGTAATGGAACATCTGCTTCATCGTCAGCGATTGGGGAATAGGGTTCATCATCTCCTAGTGTAATGCTTTCAAATCGTTCCGCTGTCTGTTCTGATTGCTGCTTCTCGACGTCAAACCTTCCTTATGCTTGTTGTGGTGCGGTTTTTGCTGCACAGAGGCGGGTGCGTATCTTCGCTGCAACAAGATAGCGATCCGAGGCAATGCTAGGACCTAAGGGCGTACGCACGTCTAAAGCACTGGTGACGTGACTTTCGTCTATCAGAAAATGACCAATCTGTTTGGTGGCTTCTCGTTCCGGAGACAGCCTGGTGGTTTGATGAATTTTTCTATGCTGAAATCTAGTGCTACAGATAATCATATTTCGGGCCCTGGCAAAGTCTATCAGCTTAAGTTGAGGATATTTCATCATGTAGGCGGAATTTACCTATCGCTGTGCCAACGATACCTTCTTTGCTCAACCTGGCGTTAAAGTCGTCAAGCACTATTTTGACGTCGTGACGGGGCAGCTCTCGTAGAAGCGCTTGAAGGGCTTATAATTCAAAATTTCCTATTTCAAAAAATCTGTATGATTGTAGAGTTTTACGCCTTCTCATGCAACTCCTAAAAAATTTTTATATGTTACATTAATATCTGATTCACCTCAAAATTTCAATTACGAAAAATGCAATATGTTTTTAAAATTTTCTTAATATTCAGGGGACTTCGAACGGTTGGCGCCACAAACATGGCCGCTTCCGGCCTGAACTCAGCACATCTACATGAGCGCGGCGAAATAGCGGAAGACAGAGTTTGTGACCTGGTGGAACTTGCATTTGCTATGAAACAAAAACTAAAAGAGATCAACAAGGAAGCATTCAACAAATTTCAGCTGCGCTTAGGCATCTGCAGTGGACCGCAGCTAAGCGATGTGATTGGTGCGCGCAAGCCTGTCTAAGATATATGGGTAATACGGTGACCTCGCGTGTGTACTCTACCGACGAGCATTGGCGCAGTGTAACATTATGTAAATATACCATTGATTCTATTTTGATTGTCCCTCATGCAATTCGATAAGAAATTCACTAATGTGTTTATTGTGTCGTTTTTTTCACTTTGCAGAGCTCGTCCAACAACTCGATAGTAACACAGACCAGTAAGTCCTATGTATTGTCCTTCCGACGCATCGGCACACAATTTTAATTACTTAGTATTTAAATAATGAGCTAATTTATTGTTAATATTAAGAAATTTCTAGTTTAGACTTATTTGAGAGTACATACATATGTATGTGTATATTTTATGTAGAATATAAGAAAAAAGTAAAAAAATCCTAGAAGTTAAGAAAGTCAAAGATCATGCGTAAAGTAAGTATATTTTTATGCATATATGGTATAAGAGAACGGTCTTGTACATAGTTCCAGTGGCGGATTTAGAGGTGAAAATGGAGGAAATCTTCCAATGGACTAAATTTACTCTTCAGAAGGCCAAAATTACAATACTGTCCCCATTTTTTAAAATAATAAATAATGTTAAGATATCACTGAAGTAACAAAGTGTAGCAACGTTTGCAGATTAAATTGTTAATAAATTCAGTCAGATCCGTCACTGAAAGTGCTAAATTTGAGGCGACGCGCCTTGATAGAGAACTTGCAGTAGATGCTGCATTCAGCTCCACCTATGATATGTTCGACTGATACATTCTTTTCGCGGCTCATCTTCTAAGTTTTCCTACATAAAAAATTAGTAACTGAAAAAACTGGAATAAAATTAGGAAACAGCGGGAAAACGATAATTAATGCAGCCGTGAGCTAATTTGAATTTATACTATTTGTAATATGGCAAAAGCCTATGTGGATATTCTATCTCCAACTCATTGCCTCGGCGCGATTCTTCTTAAAAAAACGATTGATCTGGCTTGGATTGCCTTTAAAATGTTCCATAATCAAATACAAAAAAGCTGAAGAACATTTTCGATCCATTTATTCAGATACGAAAAAATGGCGGCAAAACTGAAAGTTGACGAAGAGAAACCAAGAATCTGCGGCCGACAAATAATGTAAAACGCGAAAATTTCTAAAGAAGTATTGGATGGAACTGAGATAGCTGCATTCAGAAAAAGTATGTACTTTGAAACCAAAGAAAATGGTAAACCTTATTTACTGCTTGATAGATAGATTCAAAGGCCTTTTGGATAATGACAACTCAAAGATGAACTCGATCACTGGCACTGCCATTGGGATCAGAAGCAAAAGTTAAAAGACAACAAGTTACCGACTACTATATTGGACAGGCTGAAGAACCACGATGTAAGCCTAAACCGCATAATTCATAGTTTTATTCGCATGTTCTGCACACTTCCTGTGACGAATGCCACCTCTGAACTCTCTTTTTCGACACTTCATCGCATGAAAACTTGGCTGAGGACAAACATGCTTCAAGATAGGTTGTTCGGCCTGGAATTGCTGCACATGCATAATGACATTAAAGTCACTGCAGATGAAATTCTCGTAAAATTCTCAAAACTTGCGCAACATCGTTTTGTTTTGTGAAATTTTTCTCTTCAATACACGAACTGACTACAATATTATACATTGCAGTCAAGTATGCTACCCGCACGTCTACGGTTTATAATGTGTTTTTTTTTTCAACTTTGTCGGTTTGATATTAGAAGGTCAATTTAAAATTTTGTCACCATGATATTCAACTCTATAAGACAGTTAATAAAATAATCTTCCTGTTTCAAGTAAATGTATAAAAGGCAAAATATTTAATTATTCATCAATATTTATTTTGTCGCCTTCAAAGGAATCCCCACCAGATGTAGAATATTTAAGTCAATGATTTTTCCAGTCCTTCAAACAAGCCGCGCAAAAGTGCACTTACCAATAATGAGAAAGGAGCTATAGAAGTTTTGAATGGTGAGGGTTTGACCAATCGCGGCATTGCTCGGATTTTGAGAAGGTCAGTAACAGTGGTGACAGTGGTGTGCAATTAGCTGAATAACAAAAATTGT
>NW_024396516.1:0-8743 GCF_016617805.1 Bactrocera tryoni
GGTCGTAGCAGCCTCGTCTCCCTTCCCACCGACGTTTGGACTGTTATATTAGTCCGCTTCGTTTCTTTATATTCTTCTATATTGAGTTTTTAATTCGGGGGTCTCTACACTTAGCATTTTATGCCTACTGCCACGTACCTCATTGGCAATGGCCATTGTATTACCCATTCACCTACATCTGATGCATGTAAAGCAGTCCAAAGGAGATGATTGGAGTCATACCTGCATTATAATGACTCTGACAGAAGCTTAAAATCATGACATTGTTGGCAGCGACACCCATTGCTGAGTCGACATCCGCGCGGAGGATACAGCTAAGAAGAACTTTTGCCGACTGTTTAACTTCTACATCTCGAAACTTTCTCCTCCACCAGAGGGATTTTTCATTATCTTTTAAGTTGATTGAATGCACGTAATTGGGTCTGGGTCTGTAATCGATGACATGTGTTCGAAAGTAAACGCATATTTTCTGGACCTTCCTCGTTTCTTCTGCAAGAAGGCTAATATGTCTGGAGTGATAACTTTCTAGATAAGCTTCGAAACGGTTGAACCACAGGGTTATCAATTTTCCCGCGAATTTAATACACAGCGACTGGACAAAAGAATACAGACTGGACTTCAAAATTTTTGTTAAAATCTCTTCAGTGAACCACCTCGAGAGTTACGTTTGAGATGTCAAATAAAGGTTGCTGACCACTTGAAATTGTTTGGCAGGTCATTAATTACGCAGTCCTAATATAGACAGTATGGGACATGGAATATGGATAATGTCTCAGGAAGACTCAATGTCACCCGTCGAAGAACTCCATAGTGAAGCTTGCATGCTTCTGGTTGAGAAACATAATACATCCAAGCAGTTTTTGCTGTAATGCTTACGCAGAAATCGTACTTACTGCCATCTCCTTTTCCAGGAACATCAAGACATTACGTGGACGAACTTCTACAAGATACTGACACCTTTTCGGACGCGACTAACTTCAGACATGTACTGAACACGACAGAGTAACAATATCGTTTGTACAATATCAACAAAAATAAGAATAGGACAGGTATTTGAAAAGTAGTACTACATCGCTTTCATTCTTATAATACTTCGAATTGCAAAAGTTTGAATCGAAAGTGGTGCCCGACATGCCCGTTAACTTGTTGACAGCACCGAAAGAGGTTAGGACAAAACGTTAATGCCAAGACGAATTATGGCTGTCACTCAGCAAGAAATTGAACGAGCTTCTTTCGAATTGGAACAGGTGCGCGAAACAAGGCTGCCGTTCGTACGGCGTAGCGATTATCGAGCGGAAATTGAATTTGCTTCAATTAAACGAAATTTGTGACAAATGCGAATGACCGACGATCGACGGCGCGCCGCCAACGAAGTTAACTATTTAATTGCGCTGCGTCCAAGCAATCGCCCTGCACATGAGTAACTACATAAATATCCAAATACGTACTTGCAAACATACACACATAAAAACGTAAGGCGCAACTATGCCGCCGCCAATGGCTGTACTCAAGTGACTCATGCGCTTCGTTGAGCGTCTACGCGACCAATTTGCGCAAATAATTTTTATTTACTTCACTCATCGATAGCGAGCCAAAGTCTTGCCGTCAGCCGTGGCTGTCGTCGCATTAATAGTATTAATAATAGAACTCCTTGTGAGCCATTCAGACGACGTTGCTTGCTATATATTGATAGCGTTGGTTGTAGTGCGAACGCGCGCGCACAATTGAGGGGGCTCGAACTTATAAGTGGCTTTGGATAAATGACCGCAACACTGAAATGCAGTGAAGCGCTAAAAACCGCAAAAATAATACCCAATTTTGGAATAACAAATATGGTAGCATGTGGGTATAAAGGGTGGTCCGGTTATTTTTGACGGTGGTGTCTTGTTCGTGCTGGAAATATTGGTGAAAAACGAGCTGGCAATATGACGGAATGGGAGATCGACTGTGGACCAACATATATTCAGATTATGACAGTTTACTTTTATTTTCCTCTAAGACTTCAGTGCAAACGCGCGTTGTTCAAAGATGAAGGTTAATAAACATCTTAAATGACCTAGAAGATCTCTGCCGAGGTGCATGCTGCTTGAATCCCCTTTCATCGGCCTTTTCAGGCAAGAAAACTTAAAAAGTCCGGAGAGACCACATCTGGATCGTAGGGTGGCTACGGATGCGTTGGGATGCCGGCCTTGGTTAGGCAGCTTTTCACATGAAAGACGGTGTGAGCTGGGGCGTTGTCATGGTGCAACTTCCAATCGGCTGCGATGTCTTGTCGGTCCCGATTGACCCTTCGTTTGAGTTTCTTGAAGACTTCCACGTAAAACTTGGCATTGACGGTTTGTCCAGGTGAAACACATTCATGGTGGACGATGCCTTTGATGGAAGCAAAGATCGTTTTTACTCTGGATTTGCTCATTCTTCCGGTTTTCTTCAGCAACCTCTTCCCGGCCCTCCAAAAAGACTTGATGCCAGCGAAACACACCACTTCTTGCTAAAGCAACATCTGGGTAAGCCTGCTTGATCACACCAAACGTCTCTGTCGCAGATTTTTCGAGTTTCCCACCAAATTTAATCGCGTACCTCTGCTCTAACGAGTGATGCATTGCACCACTCACAAAAACACGTCGCGCGAAAATCTTTGTCCTGTCTCTCCCGGTACTCGGAGACAACTGACCAGCCGCTCGCTCGTTAGCTAGGAATGCCCTCTACCGAATCCAGTCGGTGCGCGCAAGCTCCGAAGTACAGTCGCGTCAGTAGAAAATCAGTCCTAAGTATTACTTTCCGGACAAACCCTCAAACTCTGTATTTTTGCAATCCCTCTTTGAGGTACGAAACCCATTCTCATGGACTTGATGTATGTACGATGTCATCAATTCCATATATTTCTTTTCTCAAAATTTTAGTAAGGAAAGCACGTTACGCATCACCCTGTTTGTATTTTTATATACGGCACAATTGCCAGCGATAAATTTAAGCCTTTTCTGTATGAACATAATTGCCATTAGAGACACATGATGGCCATCAATAATTCCCATCATGTGCGTGTCCCATTTTTGACAGTTCACAATTCAGGCCGTCCGGCGCATCGATTGCTTGCTTAGTCTAGACTATAGCGCTAACAAAGCCAAAATAGGCTGAGCCAATACTATCAGTAGTGATGAGGGGATTGCGTTCCCCGGCTGCGGGTGGTGTTGGTGCTGGTGTTGACTTATCAAGTGCATTGACCAACATAGCTAAGAGGAGTGGCGTTGTCTTCGCAATAACTGTGCGTTGGAGTGCCTGCCTTCTAATAATTGGCCTTTTCGCAATTCAACGAACGTCCTAATCGAAATTTCTTTAATGTCCTTTCGCAGTGAAGAGGAAAATTTGTACGAAAATTGATTTTAGCTCCCCTCACGCTAAGCACACACACACACCCACATACAAAAATATAGACACACCAGTTGACATTTATGGCTCCTCCAATTTATTTTCCTATACGGATAGCAATAAGCCCTTCGTTCCTCCTTTGACATCGCCATCGCCTGCCAGCCTTCGTATAATCTTTTAGTACAATGTACGAGTCACAGCTTTAAAGTATTTGCGCCTTAACCCGGTTCGACAAAGGCAAAGAAGAGTGAAATGTTGAAAAATGTACGTTTGCACTTTGGAAATTTATTTGCACTTCCGCTGCGAGTAAATCTGTAAGGATCTTTCCAGCTACTTGCCATATAAAGTAGCCACTAACAACACACCCGGCATAGTAATGGCTGTCGAGATAGACTGTGTTAGTAACAGCATATAAATTCCATAAAAACGAGCTGATGGAGATTTGTGTGTGCAATATGCGGTGCGGTGCAGTGCAGTTGAGGGGAGAGACGTGCGCTGGCGCAATGTTGGACCATAAGCACATTGGCCTGCAATGAGACAAGAGGACAAGTGTGTGAGCCTGCGACTTGAGTGGCGTAGGAATTCGGTGAAGCCGTGCCAAGTAGGGCGTAAGACATTGGCGCACAGTGGGTGTTTTTGTATAAAATAAGCGTATAAATATATGAACAATGTTTCTGCAGAAGCTGCGAGTTGGTTTCGAAGGCAATTTGAACTGAACTTGGGTTAATATAATGTAAAAAGTAATATTTTTTATAATACAGTGAAATAATAGGTTGTTGGTCGGCTATATACGAAGCTCAAGGTATGTCTCCGTAGGTAAGGATAAAGTAGATTACTTTCAGCTATTTTTTTCTTTTCATCAAGCTGCAATTTTTATCGAACTATCGAAGAGCCTCTTCATTTAGCATCATTAGTGTTCTTGTCTTGGAGATTTTGGAGACTTCGGAGGAATAAATTGGTTGCCACTACTTCTCAGAAGAACACAAAATTAGGTCCAATGGTTTAAACAATTTCGATCCTAAAAGGGGCAGCACATAACGCCGGTCTGTTGTGATAAAAATTGTACTTGTATAAAGATGAAGAGAAAACTTTTCAAAATTGTGCTGGGGACGAAACTTGTAGTAGTAACTTGTACAGTTTGAAAAATAATCCAGGGTAACTGGGTTTTCTTAAGGTGAATTTCATACTTGAGAAACTTTTTAAAATACATAGAGTCATCCAAACGAGCACTTCAGTTTTTGAGATAATGATCTGAAATTTTGCACACGACCTTATCTCTCCACGTCCACGATCTCACAACTTTCTTTCTCCAAAAAAAGTTCTGTTTTTAAAAAATGTTATGTTTGAGATATCTTCAAGAAATTTGGCATCGAAAAAATTATTCAGATCGGACCACTATGGCATATAGCTGTCATACAAATTGACCTCTCAAAATCAAGCCTTTGTACGGAAAACTTTTTTATTTGACGAGGTATCTTCACGAAATTTAAAGTAGATTCGTATCTAAGGCAACGCTACAATCATCGAAAAAATTATTCAGATCGGAGTACTATAGCATATAGCTACCATACAAACTGATCGATAAAAATCAAGTCCTTGTTTAGAAAACATTTTAGTTGATGAGATACCTTCACGAAATTTTACATAGATTATTACACAAGACTGCGCTACAATATACAAAAAAATTATTCAGATCGGACCACTATAGCATATAGCTGCCATACAAACTGACCTATCCAAATAAGGTCTTTGTATAGGAAACTATTTCATTTAACAAGATATCTTAACGAAATTCAGCATAAATTATTGTCCAAGACAACACTATAAACTCCGTAAAAATTATTCAGATCGGACCACTATAACATTTAGCCACCATACAAATCAAAAATAAATTTTTTTCTATAGAAATTTTCTTTTATTTTTTTAACTTCAGTGCATCCTTAAAAAAAATTATTTTCCATCACTAGAATATCATGTGGCATCCACTGCACGCCGTCTACTCATGTGTGGCGACCGCCGCGACCAGCATGTAGCCGCATTGTCGATAGTCGTAGTCATGCCACAAGCGGCAAGCTGTTCCAAGATGTCGGCACGCAAGTATGCCAACATTCACACTACCTTCAATTTGCGGTCGTCTCTGTTGCATTAGTTGGCGTTATTAATGTTGCATCGTGTTCGAAGTGACAACGTGTAATGTGCAGTTATTTGCTGGTTGCAAGTTGACTGTACCGGCTTCCGCCTGCTCACACACACACACACACACACACTAGTGGACGCGAAACTCATATCAGGATTTGCCACCAAGATGTGACCATATGTGTGAGTGTGTATGTGGCGTGGTGGCTTTGCTTTATCTGTTTGTCGTCTCCGCGGTGCACAAACACGGTCTCAAGAAGATATACTTTTAATACTTTTGTGCGCCATGAAAAGCTTTTGCGAGTAGCCCCAACTAAAGGTGCTTAAATTGGACGCTGCAACATATTTTATGTGGGAATTTCAGTAACGCTTGTGTGGCAGGCATCATAAATGTGCCACATGAGTGTAGGTGTGTGTATGTGTGTGCGTTCGCATATTTATATATGTTTGCATAGCAAAATAACGGTGCATTATAATCATTTTTATCTGCAATTACGCTAACGATCCAATGAGTTCGTTTTCGCTCAGTGCGCCTAAAAGCTCACTACTAACCAGATGCAACCGAAGAATTTCAAGTTGTTTCCTCGCATGCAAAATATTTATGCGTTTACGCCTCGTGCACCATTGAAAGCAGGCATTCTCGCATTTCCCTCGCTCTATTTGCATAAACTCAATTACACACACACACACACGTGTGGACGCACACGCACATATATATGTATATATGAATTCACCTGCGTGGCAATCAAATTGCACTGCAAATGTTAAATTCCATGTTGACCAATGGCTTTCGAATAGCATATCCATTGCCGGCATAAAACCGTAACTGATGAGCCTGGCCAGCCACTTGACGCTTGGAAATGAGATACTTTTCCGCGTAATTTAAACATTGATTGCATCTGTCGACGGCATATCAGTTACTCGCCATTTGGTTGTTGCTGTTTGTGTGGCTGGTGCTGTTGGATAGTATTTCATCCTTGCCACATAACTGTATTTGCACATTTGAATTGATTATCCCGGATGAAACTGCAGAATGCTGGAATGCTGCACACACACACACAACAGCCGTATGTGGATCTGCTTTCAATTGCAACGATACTTCACACCTACAAAATTATACCTGCGTTGATGAACTAGCGCTTAGTTTGAGCTGATAGTAGGCATACCGGCATGTCTACCGAATTCGCTACCCTGCGGATTATGCCCAGTTAGCATTAGCGATTAGAGTTAGCGGTGATTTGAGCGTATAGCCTATAATGTTATTGTACATATTGTGCATGCTCATTGAAAAGGTCTTGTTCCAGGCCTCTTATTCAAAGAGTAATGACTCTTAAATATAGTAGACTATCTAGTTTGTAAAAATACCCAGTTCTCTTTAACGACCGCTCACGAATTCATTAAAAAGACCTTCTTTTAGAACAATCTGAAGATCTTTCGTTGGATATTTATAAATAACCGTCAACGTTTGCCGATCTCAAGCAGAACTTGAATCTTGAAGTAACTATGTAGCTGGTTTGATGAAGTTAATATTACATTACAACTTCAACGATAGGTAGTTTGATATTCTAATATCAAATTTAAAAAATTGTAAATCACTTCCACAATGTCTTGCTACCATTCGGAGCATGTCATCTACATTGTTGTTGAAGAAATCTTGAACAATTTATCAAACATTCTCGATAAATATCGCTAGGAAGTAGAAAACCCAAACAACACTCACTGTTCAAGCTGGTTTTTTAAGCTTATACCGAATGATAGAAAAATTAACTTTAGCTTCCTAGAAAGTACCTCCATATACATATGTATGTATATAGCCAGTGAGCGCCTTCTATTCTGTGTCGAATCGGTATCAAACACTCACTCGTCAAATATTGAAGCTTTAATTTTGTGCTATTAAATATGGTAAAATATGAAAAAAATGGTGGCAGAAAACATCCTTTCAGCAATGCTGCCGAAATAACAGTTCTTTTCAGGTTAAAAATCCGGATCCGTACCGGCTACATAGACCCGACTATCAGGGAAAGATTGTAAATACAAGCAGTGTGAAGTGTTGCATGTAAAAACGTATATTGCTACCAACTCATAGCTCTTAACGTCAGTCCACTTTTTGAGGTTATGACAGGGAGAGAGTTACAGGCGCCTAGAGAGAGAGAAAGGGAGATTAAACTATGGACTTACAGAGGTAAGCGACAAATGTACTCTCCGATTGATGTAATTTGCTCGTTGTTACACAAGTGTTGGCTTGGCATTGTCCATCCTTTGTTTGGGCGATATTTATGATATATGTATTTCTTACTTCAAGTTTATGTCGCTTCTCTAAAGTTTTTCACTGTACCTCGATAAAACTAATTTTGTTATTTTACAGTCAACCCTGGGTTTTTTAGGGGAATATACTGTGAAATCTGTCAATCTGACTGTTGACTTTAGTATTTTAATCGGGTTTACGAAAGGATATCATCCCGTCCCTAATTAATCGTTCAATTGAATTTAATTTATTTTTACACTTCATTCGGGCTTCTAAAAAATGTGCCGAAGATATATACCTAATGAAGAAGAACTCACTTCGACGGGAAGCGAAACGAATAACTTGAAATAGGATTTTAATCAGTCAACCATCCATATTAATCCATCCATAATACGGGCACAGAACATAATTTCCATATCCTATTATCATAAGATGCAGACAAAAAAAGAGAGATGCTGAAATCCGCGAGTATGAAGAGCTTGACAAGCTGACCGACAGGGGTAATGCTCAAAAATTCTACGAAATAATTCTGCGACTAACAGAAGGCTTCAATACCGGAGCATATTCTCGTAGAACCCCCAGAGGTGATTTAGTAACCGAAGCTCAGATAATACTAAAATTATGGAGGGAAGACTTCTCCAGCCTGCTGAATAGCAGAGAAAGCATAACACCAGGAAATGACGAACCCGATTCCCCAATCGATAACGATGGAACAGACGTTCTATTGCCCGACCATGATGAAATGCGAATAGCATTTACCCGTCTGAAGAACAGCAATGCGACGGGGGCTGATAGGTTCAAACACGGCGGCGAAGAACTGATAAGGAGCATGTATCAGCTTCTTTGTAGAATATGGTCGGACGAAGGTTCAAGTTTTTTTCTTCAGAGAGCAGATGCTCTAATTTTGAGAGGCAATTAAGAAAATGTTCTTGAGAACTAGAATACTCGCTCGCCGCTGAGATAATAGAGAGATACTTAGATAATAGAGAGATA
>NW_024396517.1:0-6725 GCF_016617805.1 Bactrocera tryoni
CATTTAGCAATCAATATTGAGTTGCTTCAAATCATTAATTGAACATATTTAAGTTAATTAACCTTCTTCATCTTACTGAAGTTGACATAAAACCATAACGGCGGTGCATTTGGAAGAATTCCACAATCTTTCGTTTAGGTATAAAGTCGATTTTCTTGTAACATACTCATTTAGCAATCAATATTGAGTTGCTTCAAATCATTAATTGAACATATTTAAGTTAATTAACCTTCTTCATCTTACTGAAGTTGACGTAAAGCCATTACGGCAGTGCATTTGGAAGAACTCCACAATCTTATAATTAGGTATAAAGTCGATTTTCTAGTATATACACATTTAGCAATCAATATTGAGTTGCTTCAAATCATTAATTGAACATATTTAAGTTAATTAACCTTCTTCATCTTACTGAAGTTGACATAAAACCATAACGGCAGTGCATTTGGAAGAATTCCACAATCTTTCGTTTAGGTATAAAGTCGATTTTCTTGTAACATACTCATTTAGCAATCAATATTGAGTTGCTTCAAATCATTAATTGAACATATTTAAGTTAATTAACCTTCTTCATCTTACTGAAGTTGACATAAAGCCATAACGGCAGTGCATTTGGAAGAATTCGACAATCTTATATTTAGGTATAAAGTCGATTTTCTTGTATATACACACTTAGCAGTCGATATGGAATTGCTTCAAATCATTAATTTAACATATTTAAGTTAATTAACATTCTTCATCTTACCGAAGTTAACATAAAGCCATAACGGCAGTGCATTTGTAAAAATTCGACAATCTTATATTTAGGTATAAAGTCGATTTTCTTGTATATACACATTAAGCAATCGATATTGAGTTGCTTCAAATCATTAATTTAACATATTTAAGTTAATTAACCTCTTTCATCTTACTGAAGATGACATAAAGCCACGACGGCAGTGCATTTGGATAAAGTCCATAATTTTATATTTAGGTATAAAGTCGATTTTCTTGAATATGTACATTTAGGCATCGATATTGAGTTGCTTCAAATCATTAATTTAACATAATTAAGTCAATTAACTTTCTTCATCTTCCTGAAGCTGACATAACGCCACAAAGGCAGTGCATTTAGAAGAATTCCATAATCTTATATTCAGGTATAAAGTCGATTTTCTTGAATATACACATTTAGCAATCAATATTGAGTTGCTTTAAATCATTAATTGACCATATTTAAGTTAATTAACCTTCTTCATCATACTGAAGTTGACATAAAACCATAACGGCAGTGCATTTGGAAGAATTCCACAATCTCATAATTAGGTATAAAGTCGATTTTTTTTTATATACACATTAAGCAATCGATACTGAGTTGCTTCAAATCATTAATTGAACATATTTAAGTGAATTAACCTTCTTCATCTTACTGAAGATGACATAAAACCATAACGGCGGCGCATTTGGAAGAATTCCACAATCTTTCGTTTAGGTATAAAGTCGATTTTCTTGTAACATACTCATTTAGCAATCAATATTGAGTTGCTTCAAATCATTAATTGAACATATTTAAGTTAATTAACCTTTTCATCTTACTGAAGTTGACATAAAGCCATAACGGCAGTGCATTTGGAAGAATTCGACAATCTTATATTTAGGTATAAAGTCGATTTTCTTGTATATACACATTTAGCAGTCGATATTGAGTTGCTTTAAATCATTAATTTAACATATTTAAGTTAATTAACCTTCTTCATCTTACTGAAGTTGACATAAAGCCATAACGGCAGTGCATTTGGAAGAATTCGACAATCTTATATTTAGGTATAAAGTCGATTTTCTTGTATATACACATTTAGCAGTCGATATTGAGTTGCTTTAAATCATTAATTTAACATATTTAAGTTAATTAACCTTCTTCATCTTACTGAAGTTGACATAAAGCCATAACGGCAGTGCATTTGGAAGAATTCGACAATCTTATATTTAGGTATAAAGTCGATTTTCTTGTATATACACATTTAGCAGTCGATATTGAATTGCCTTAAATCATTAATTTAACATATTTAAGTTAATTAACCTTCTTCATCTTACTGAAGTTTACATAAAACCATTACGGCAGTGCATTTGGAAGAATTCCACAATCTTTCGCTTGGGTATAAAGTCGATTTTCTTGTAACATACTCATTTAGCAATCAATATTGAGTTGCTTCAAATCATTAACTTCACATATTTAAGATAATTAACCTTTTCATATTACTGAAGTTGACGTAAAGCCATTACGGCAGTGCATTTGGAAGAATTCCACAATCTTTCGTTTAGGTATAAAGTCGATTTTCTTGTAACATACTCACTTATCTATCAATATTGAGATGCTTCAAATCATTAATTGAACATATTTAAGTTAGTTAGCATTCTTCATCTTACTGAAGTTGACACAAATCCATAACGGCGGTGCATTTGGAAGAATTCCACAATCTTTCGCTTGGGTATAAAGTCGATTTTCTTGTAACATACTCATTTAGCAATCAATATTGAGTTGCTTCAAATCATTAACTTCACATATTTAAGTTAATTAACCTTCTTCATCTTACTGAAGTTGACATAAAACCATAACGGCAGTGCATTTGGAAGACTTGGACAATCTTATATTCAGGTATAAAGTCGATTTTCTTGTATATACACATTTAGCAATCGATATTGAGTTACTTTAAATCATTTATTTAACATCTTTACGTTAATTTACCTTCTTCATCTTACTGAAGTTGACATAAAGCCATAACGGCAGTGCATTTGGAAGAATTCGACAATCTTATATTCAGGTATAAAGTCGATTTTCTTGTATATACACATTTAGCAATCGATATTGAGTTGCTTCAAATCATTAACTTCACATATTTAAGTTAATTAACCTTCTTCATCTTACTGAAGTTGACATAAAACCATAACGGCAGTGCATTTGGAAGTTTTCCACAATCTTTCGCTTGGGTATAAAGTCGATTTTCTTGTAACATACTCATTTAGCAATCAATTATGAGTTGCTTCAAATCATTAACTTCACATATTTAAGATAATTAACCTTTTCATATTACTGAAGTTGACGTAAAGCCATTACGGCAGTGCATTTGGAAGAATTCCACAATCTTTCGCTTAGGTATAAAGTCGATTTTCTTGTAACATACTCATTTAGCAATCAATATTGAGTTGCTTCAAATCATTAATTGAACATATTTAAGTTAATTAACCTTCTTCATCTTACTGAAGTTGACATAAAGCCATAACGGCGGTGCATTTGGAAGAATTCCACAATCTTATATTTAGGTATAAAGTCGATTTTCTTGTATATACACATTAAGCAATCGATATTGAGTTGCTTCAAATCATTAATTTAACATATTTAAGTTAATTAACCTTCTTCATCTTACTGAAGTTGACATAAAGCCATAACGACAGTGCATTTGGAAGAATTCCACAATCTTATATTTAGGTATAAAGTCGATTTTCTTGTATATACACATTTAGCAATCGATATTGAGTTGCTTCAAATCATTAACTTCACATATTTAAGTTAATTAACCTTCTTCATTTTACTGAAGTTGACATAAAGCCATAACGGCAGTGCATTTGGAAGAACTCGACAATCTTATATTCAGGTATAAAGTCGATTTTCTTGTATATACACATTTAGCAGTCGATATTGAATTGCTTCAAATCATTAATTTAACATATTTAAGTTAATTAACTTTCTTCATCTTACCGAAGTTGACATAAAGCCATAACGGCAGTGCATTTGTGAAAATTCGACAATCTTATATTCAGGTATAAAGTCGATTTTCTTGTATATACACACTTAGCAGTCGATATTGAATTGCCTTAAATCATTAATTTAACATATTTAAGTTAATTAACTTTCTTCATCTTACCGAAGTTGACATAAAGCCATAACGGCAGTGCATTTGGAAGAATTCGACAGTCTTATATTTAGGTATAAAAACGATTTTCTTGTATATACACATTTAGATGTCGATACTGTGTTACTTCAAATCATTAGCTTCACATATTTAAGTTAATTAAACATCTTCATCTTACTGAAGTTTACATTAAGCCATAACGGCTCTGCATATGCAGGAATTACACAATCTTATGTTTAGGTAGAAATTTGATTTTCTTGTACATACACATTCAGCATCCGATATTGAGTTGCTTCAAATCATTAACTTCAAATATTTAAGTTGATTAACCTTCTTCATCTAACTGAAGTTGACATAAGACCATAACGGCAGTGCATTTGGAAGAATTCCACAATCCTATATTTAGGTATAAAGTCGATTTTCTTGTGTATACTCATTTAGCAATCGATATTGAGTTGCTTCAAACCATTAGTTTAACATATTTAAGTTAATAAACCTTCTTCATCTTACTGAAGTTAACATAAAGCCATAACGGCAGTGCATTTGGAAGAATTCCACAATCCTATATTTAGGTATAAAGTCGATTTTCTTGTGTATACTCATTTAGCAATCGATATTGAGTTGCTTCAAACCATTAGTTTAACATATTTAAGTTAATTAACCTTCTTCATTTTACTGAAGTTGACATAAAGCCATAACGGCCGTGCATTTGGAAGAATTTCATAATCTTATATTTAGGTATAAAGTCGATTTTCTTGTATATATACATTTAGCAATCGATTTGAGTTACTTCAAATCATTAACTTCACATATTTAAGTTAATTAACCTTTTTCACCTTACTGAAGTTGTCATAAAGCCATAACGGCAATGCAGTTGGAAGAAATCGACAATCTTATGTTCAGGTATAAAGTCGACTTTCTTGTATATACACATTTAGCAATCGATATTGAGTTGCTTCAAATCATTAATTTAACATATTTAAGTTAACTATGCTTCTTCATCTTACTGAAGTTGACATTAAGCCATAACGGCAGTGCATTTGGAAGAATTCGACAATCTTATATTCAGGTATAAAGTCGATTTTCATGTTTATACGCATTTAACAGTCGATATTGAAATGCTTCACATCATTAACTTCACATATTTAAGTTAAATAACTTTCTTCATCTTACTGAAGTTGACATAAAGCCATAACGGCGGTGCATTTGGAAGAATTTCAAAATCTTATATTTAGGTATAAAATCGATTTTCTTGTATATACACATTTAGCAATCGATATTGAGTTGCTTCAAATCATTAACTTCACATATTTAAGTTAATTAACCTTCTTCATCTTACTGAAGTTGACATAAAGCCATAACGGCGGTGCATTTGGAAGAATTTCAAAATCTTATATTTAGGTATAAAATCGATTTTCTTGTATATACACATTTAGCAATCGATATTGAGTTGCTTCAAATCATTAATTTAACATATTTAAGTTAATTAACCTTCTTCATCTTACTGAAGTTGACTAAAACCATAACGGCAGCGCATTTGGAAGAATTCCACATCCTTATATTTAGTAATAAAGTCGATTTTCTTGTATATACACATTAAGCAATCGATATTGAGCTGCTTCAGATCATTAATTGAACATATTTAAGTTGGAAAGCATTCTTCATCTTACTGAAGTTGACGTAAAGCCATTACGGCAGTGCATTTGGAAGGATTCCACAATCTTTCGCTTGGGTATAAAGTCGATTTTCTTGTAACATACTCATTTAGCAATCGATGTTGAGTTGCTTCAAATCATTAACTTCACATATTTAAGTTAATTAACCTTCTTCATCTTACTGAAGTTGACATAAAACCATAACGGCAGTGCATTTGGAAGAATTCCACAATCTTATATTTAGGTATAAAGTCGATTTTCTTGTATATACACATTTAGCAATCGATATTGAGTTGCTTCAAATCATTAATTTAACATATTTAAGTTAATTAACCTTCTTCATCTTACTGAAGTTGACATAAAACCATAACGGCAGTGCATTTGGAAGAATATGACATTCTTATATTCAGGTATAAAGTCGACTTTCTTGTGATTGCAAATTTAGCAATCGATATTGAGTTGCTTCAAATCATTAGTTTAACATACTTAAGTTAATTAAACTTCTTCATCTTACCGAAGTTGACATAAAGCCATAACGGCGGTGCATTTGGAAGAATTCGACAATCTTATATTCAGGTATAAAGTCGATTTTCTTGTATATACACATTTAGCAGTCGATATTGAGTTGCTTCAAATCATTAATTTAACATATTTAAGTTAATTAACCTTCCTCATCTTACTGAAGTTGACATAAAGCCATAACGGCAGTGCATTTGGAAGAATTCGACAATCTTATATTCAGGTATAAAGTCGATTTTCTTGTGATTACACATTTAGCAATCGATATTGAGTTGCTTCAAATCATTAGTTTAACATACTTAAGTTAATTAAACTTCTTCATCTTACCGAAGTTGACATAAAGCCATAACGGCTCTGCATTTGCAGGAATTACACAATCTTATATTTGAGCATAAAGTCGATTTTCTTGTAACATACTCATTTAGCAATCGATGTTGAGTTGCTTCAAATCATTAACTTCACATATTTAAGTTAATTAACCTTCTTCATTTTACTGAAGTTGACATAAAACCATAACGGCAGTGCATTTGGAAGAATTTCACAATCTTTCGTTTGGGTATAAAGTCTATTTTCTTGTAACATACTCACTTATCTATCAATATTGAGATGCTTCAAATCATTAATTGAACATATTTAAGTGAATTAACCTTTTTCATCTTACTGA
>NW_024396518.1:0-11911 GCF_016617805.1 Bactrocera tryoni
TCAGCATTGCCTTTATTTTTGACTTATGAAGACGACCGACTTCTGGTCGTCACAGAGGTCCTCACGACCTTCTTGGAATCGCTTAAACTACTCATGCATATTACTACGGGATATGCACTGATCACCATAAACTTTTTTCATCATTTGAAATGTTTCGGTAAACGTTTTCCCAAGTTTAAAACAAAATTTAATATTTGCTCTTTGTTCAAAATGCATTTTACGACCGATGACCAAAAGCGGCTGTCACTTTTTGATCGATAACATCGATTGTAGTTATCCAATTGTCTTAAAATTTTTACGAAATGTCAACAAGAGATCAAACTTTTTATTTCATATACCCACCAATAGGTGGCGCCACCAGAAACAGTTATATTTAAAAAGTTCTGTTTCTTTTGCGACAGACCTTGTAAGTACGTTCTCTGTCTCATATAACAAAACTGTATTCTATATGATTATGTAGAAGTATAGTTTATTAAGAACATATTCTTCCTTAACGTTTCGGGGCTGCCACCATTGTCCGGCATTCCCCGCTCCCTCTTTCTTGTTATACTTTCATATACATATTTCGGATACGAATCAACATTCATTCTAAATTTCCATTGAAAAATTAATACTGAATTCTTTTGCACGATTTTTATACTCTCGCAACAAAGTTGCTAAGGAGAGTATTATAGTTTTGTTCACATAACGGTTGTTTGTAAGTCTTAAAACTAAAAGAGTCAGATATAGGGTTATGTATACCAAAGTAATCAGGGTGACGAGTAGAGTCGAAATCCGGATGTCTGTCTGTCCGTCCGTCCGTGCAAGCTGTAACTTGAGTAAAAATTGAGATATCATGATGAAACTTGATTCACGTATTTCTTGGCTCCATAAGAAGGTTAAGTTCGAAGATGGGAAAAATCGGCCTACTGCCACGCCCACAAAATGGCGGAAACCGAAAACCTATAAAGTGTCATAACTAAGCCATAAACAAAGATATTAAAGCGAAATTTGGCACAAAGGATCGCATTAGGGAGGGGCATATTTGGACGCAATTTTTTTGGAAAAGTGGGCGTGGCCCCGCCCCCTACTAAGTTTTTTGTACATATCTCGGAAACTACCATAGCTATGTCAACCAAACTCTACAGAGTCGTTTTCTTCAGGTATTTCCCCCATATACAGTTCAAAAATGGAAGAAATCGGATAATAACCACGCCCACCTCCCATACAAAAGATATGTTGAAAATCACTAAAAGTGCGTTAACCGACTAACAAAAACGTCAGAAACACTAAATTTTACGGAAGAAATGGCAGAAGGAAGTTGCACCCAGTCTTTTTTTTTTTAATTGAAAATGGGCGTGGCGTCGCCCACTTATGGACCAAAAACCTTATCTCAGGAACAACTCCACCGATTTCAATGAAATTCGGTATATGATATTTTCTTAACACCCTGATGACGTGTACGAAATATGGGTGAAATCGGTTCACAACCACGCCTTCTTCCAATATAACGCTATTTTGAAATCCATCTGAAGACTTCTCTGTATAATATACACATTACGAACCAATGATGATAGCGGAATAAAACTTTACACAAATACGGTATTTGAAAAATATGTAAATGACTGATAATGAAATCTCGATTAGCACTTTATCGTGCGAGTTAATTTTTACATAAGTAAAAATGAGTCAAAAGAATATATTTTGAGCTGCACCGAAATGTGTACTCTTTATTTATACTCTTAAGACTAACTTATTACATGGTTCTTACTTCTATTTATACTAACTAATATGTTTACTTATTACTAGTTGATAGTTTGTTAAGATACAGATTATATTATTTGTTTAGGTTTGTTTATATATATTGCTTGCTTAGATACAATTGCTTTGTTTTAAGATAAGGTTGTTGTGGTATTCAAACTCAATGTTGTTTTGATACTTGTTTGTTTAGGATTATTTGTTGTAGTGACAGTGCATTTCAATTGTTCTAACTCAAGGTTGTTTCTGCATTCTGTTTACTGAGACAAAAGGTTGTTTTGATGTTTGTTACTATTATAAGGAATACATTCCTTAACTCTCCCCTCTGTTAAAATGAAATGTCCTCATTTCAAAACATCTAGGCTTGAAGTCGGCTTATAATAATTAATTATTTTATGTGTTTGATTAATTTTTTGAGTTTACCTTTTTATATTATATTATACAGTAAATAATTATTTTTGCATGTTTCTTATAATGCTTTCCTTTCTCTTATAATTTAGTGTTTAATTAGTTTAATAATTTTCTAAAATTCAACAACCATTTTCCTTTTTGGCTTGCCTTGTTTTCGGTGCCTTTTTTTGGAATTATTGGCTGTGTTTGTGAAAATTTTCACTTTTCGTATGTGTGTGATTAATTTTTTATGTTTATAATTAATATCTTTCTATATTATATACTTAATTATTTTTTCGTGTTTCAAATGATGTCTTCTTTTAGTTCGTTTCGAATTAGCGTTAATTTTCCAGAATTCAACAACCATTTTCCTTTTTGGCTTGCCTTGTTTTCGGTGCCTTTTTTTGTGTAATTGGTGTTGCTTATGGAAATTTTCACTTTTCGATTGAGGATAAATTTGTATAAATTCCTCTTGTTGCTTGTTTATAATTACCATCAATGCAGTTACTTGTGCTTGGAGTTGGACCATCTTTGCTTCTTCCTAACTGATAATTAACTGTCTAATGTTTCAGGATTTTTCAGGATTCAACGTTATCCGCTTTTTCAGAGTCTATTGTGAATCTTGGTGAAAGTATTATCCATTATTTCAGGACCTATACCTTTTTACCTTGTTCCACTTTTTCAGGAATTGTCGCTGTCCGCTCTTCCAGGGCCTGTTGTGAATCTTGCTGAATTCGCCGCTGTCCGTTTTTTCGGGATCTGCTTTTGATTCGTTCTGGAAGTATTGTCCGCTGTTACAGGACTTATACTTATATCCACTGCCATTTGTTTCTGCACTTTTTCAGGCATTTAGTGCTGGAAGTCCCACTTCCTGTGGAATTTTTTGATTTATTCCTTTCGGAATAAAATCTGGCTTTTTGTATAGCAAATAAATTTGCTATCCCGGTTGAGCCCCCAGTTAATTTTTACCATAAGTAAAAATGAGTCAAAAGAATATATTTTGAGCTGCACCGAAATGTGTACTCTTTATTTATACTCTTAAGACTAACTTATTACATGGTTCTTACTTCTATTTATACTAACTAATATGTTTACTTATTACTAGTTGATAGTTTGTTAAGATACAGATTATATTATTTGTTTAGGTTTGTTTATATATATATTGCTTGCTTAGATACAATTGCTTTGTTCTAAGATAAGGTTGTGGTATTCAAACTCAATGTTGTTTTGATACTTGTTTGTTTAGGATTATTTGTTGTAGTGACAGTGCACTTCAATTGTTCTAACTCAAGGTTGTTTCTGCATTCTGTTTACTGAAACAAAAGGTTGTTTTGATGTTTGTTACTATTATAAGGAATACATTCCTTAACTAGCGAGCGCAATTTTCAGTAACAGTATCACAATAAATGTAATATGTTACTAGTTCTAGAAGATTAATCCCTTTATGGTTTTATTAATCATTTGCAAATGCTATGATAATTATATATGTTGAATTGATTCATGACTTGATAGACAGATTTTAATTCCAAAGATATCTCGGAGTATTATCTGGAATACTACCTTCGTCCAAATACACTAAGCCAACACGTAAAATCTTTGCGATTTTCTTGTTTCGGAAAGGACTAACCTTCTAAACGTTCTAAACATACAACATCTTCACCACATACACCCCAAAAAAGAAAACAGCGCTCAGTGTGAATATCAGTCTGACGTCATTATTATTATCTATAAAAATTTATTTCAGTTTTATCGAATATTTTTAACGAAATATGAACATACTATATTACTGTGCGAAAAAATAGTAATGCTTAGTTATCTTTAGGGAAAAATAGTTGACTTCCAAAACTGCCTCAACGAACAGCTATTCATCTGGTGTCAAATGCGTTTTCATTACAACATCAGTTCTAAACCTGTCGTTAAGTTTTGATTGACAACCCGGTTTCCCTATAGATGGCAATTGTGAACAGACAATTTAACCAGCTGCTTGCTATTGCAACTGCGGCGCTACATACGCCTTATAACGAAATTAAAAGCATTAAAAAAGAGGACTAATCAAAGAAAGCCAAAGAAGTGAAGGATGAGACCAGCCTTAAAGAATCGTTTTAACTGTGGATTTTACACCACACTTAGACTTAAGCTGGTTTATCAGGACCCAAAGTGGTTGGAAAACTTCCAGAGGATAACTCTGGAAGTCTTCGACTTTTTAGTTGGGCTCATCCCATATATAGGGTAGTCGAAAAAGTATTTTCGTATTTCTGATCAAACTTTAACTTATTTTTTTTAATATAACGAATTTTAATGAACAAAATATGCTCCATTTTGGTCGACCTCTTTTTGCCATTTTTCCGCTAGATACATTATTGCATCAGTGTAAAACTTTTCTGGTTTCTCGGCGAAAAACTGCGACGAGTAATTGCCTCTCTTGAAGACAATTTTACTCCATTAAGGGAGTTCTGCATTTGCATTTCTCGTATTTGATGTCTTATTGTCGAATTTGATCCACTTTTTGTCTCCAGCTACCATTCGCTTCAGAAATTGTTCGAATTCATTTCGTTTCAGCAAAGAATCGCAGATGTTAATTCGAGCCTTACATTTTTCACAGACAGTTCATTTGGTACCCAAACATCGAACTTCTTTTTGCAGGCAGCCTGTTTTGAATCGTTCAAAACCATTGGTTCTGGTCAATCTTTTCCATAATTTCATCGACTTTATCAACGATAGATCGACCAAAGCGAGGTGCATCTTTCACTTCGAAATTTCCAGAACGCGAGCGAACTACTGTTTTGCTACACGAACTGATATAGCATCGGAGATATGCGACTGCAACGACATCTATTGACAAAATACAAAAATACTTTTTCGACTATCTAATATTTATAAAAGAAATACAAGATTCCGTGAAGCGATCTCGGCCGGTAAAAAACTGGCGGCAACACTACGCTATTTGCCCACAGGCGATAACTTCTCCAGTTAAATGAATATTTTTCTGTTGGGAAAATCTACTATTTGTCATATAGTGCATAAGACGTAAGATGCAATTTTTGAAGCCTTAAATAATGAGTTTTTAAAGCCAGGTTCCTCCAAACAATTTTGAAAAAATCGAAATTTGTTTGTTCATAAATTGCTACTGTATACTCGTTGAAATAGTATAGAATTAGTCCCGAAGGTCAGCAAGACTGAGAAAAGGTATAAAAGAGTGAGGAGAGCTGCGGGAAAACCGGCCGCTCGAACGCCTTCGGTAGCAGCAGATACTGCGTGCCTTTGGTTTAAACTGATTTTTCTCCGAAACACGTTTTTCGCATGTATGACACTTTCATTTCAAAACTATTGCACTTATCGATATGAACCAAACGGCATTTTACTCTTTACGAATCGGATGAGTTTCAGCAGCCATTTTCAGGACCGCCATTTTGAAAAAAAATAAAAAAAACATCTTTTTCAAGTAATTTAATTCTCATATATGTATGTACTTTCATATGTAAAAAAAATTGATAACTCAACATGTTTTGTAATAAAAATAAAATGTATTGAAAAAAAATACATTTTTTAGAGGAACTTGGCCTTAAAAGTGAGTATTCAGGTCTATTCGTGCATCAGTGATATAAACTGTATTATGGTAAGGTTTCGAAGAATGGATAACGAGTCAGAATGTTTTTACCAGCAATGGAATTTCTCTAATTGCATACCAACACATAGTGATTCAGGTGCCTGCAAACTGCGGTTCTAACTATTTCAACTACAGGAAAAACAATACCAATGTTCTGATGACTATGATCTGATGATGCCGTCCATAAACTTTTGTTTGTAGAATTTGGAGCTTATGTTCGTGAATCTCATGGAGGTTTTTGCAAAGTAAAACTATTGCAAAATGATAAAATTTAAATAAATTGAAATATCTTTTTATTTTAACATATTCAGATGTGCTCTTTCAAGGGCTCTTAAATTTTTCGTCTTCGAAGCCAATTCCACATGAACGTGATGAAATACCATTTGTCATAGTAAAACGACGAAAGAAAGTTTTATGTAGTATTTCAAGACTCCTCATGGAGAGGTTAAATGGAATAATTATAGGACAATACTGCACAACTCGTCTTTGTAGTCACTTTCTCTTTTACAAGTATATAAGTAAATCCATAATTTAAGTTATTTTGTAAATAAAAAATATTTTCATTCTATTTTCCTATCCTATCCTATTTTAAAAACTTTCTCAAATTTAGATTAAACAAAAGTAATATCAATTTGAATTCAATATATAGTATTTTTATAAATGTATATGTCGGAGCGGTAGTACTTGTATTTTGTATGTCAGTGTACATGCGTATGTCAGAGTGCTAATATTTTGTAGGTAACTGTATGTGACACAGCGTCGTTTGGAGTAGGCTACGCATTGGCGGCATATATTACGGTACTATAGAATGTAAATGCGCAAATAAGCATACATATTAACAGGACTATAGACAGGACTGTTACTGAGCAAGAATGATAGAATACAAGATTACGACGACCGCCATTACGAAACGTCATAGTTCCGTGTTGAGAAGAACAAGAGTGAAAAACTGTCAAATGGCTTGCAAATTGTAAACAGAAAAGTAAACACTTTTGTAAATTCGCAAAATATTATTAATTCTTTCGATTTTAATGAAAAGTTTTAGTGAAGCGATTGAATATTGTTAAGTGAAAAGATTTGAATCACTTCTAAAGAAATATATCGGCCTATTGATAATAAAATTGTCTAGTAAGTTGTGATTCAAATGGAGAAGACGTTTCTTGTGTTGTATATAAATACATACATATATTATAAGTTCAGATGTATCAGATGTATGAAAATATGATAAAAGAATTGTGAAATTATTAATTTAATATTAAATATATCATTTCTTTTGCAAAATAACACCCATTTTTTGGCAACTTTTAAATCGGCCGGAAAACAGAAAAAACTCCTTTTCGATCCTTTAATTGTATAATAATTATTACAACAAGCCACTGCACATTTCATTTTAAAAAATTAATATATTTATGCTTAGAAATTTAAATAAATACAACAGTACACTTACACTGGTTTTCTTCATTTGAACAATTTCCACTCATGCTACTCTATTTATTGTGGATGTGCCTAAAACTAATTATATACATACATATTTTCTCGCAACAATATTCTAAACATTCCACTGAAATTTTTCCTGCAAAGACGAATGAATTAATATTATTTTGGGAATTTCAAAAAGTGTTTATTTTTCTGTTTTACAATTTGTATGCATTTCTATGCTTGTTCTTCTCAACGCAAAACTGTTACGTCACGAAATTGTTGAACAATGTATTTGTTTTTGTAAGAATTGTCAAGAGCTAAACCGAAAAAAACTAACTGTAAACTAGTGTCGTAATCTTGTATTCTATCATTCTTGGTTACTGAGTGAGGTCTGATCGTATTCTGCGAACAGAGTGAAGAGACTCAGGAACCGTTAGCTACTTTTAGAGCAATGAAGGGGTGTGTATATAATTAGGCGCTATGTTCTCACAGAATCAGTGCTCGTATAGTGAAAATAAAAAGTGAAGTTTTTGAGTAAAGTGTAAAAGTGAGAAGTGATATGGAGTCATAAACAAGTAAATCTTCTACATACATACATATATGTATGTTATATAAAAAATTTTATATCCTTATTTTTATTAATTATAATTATAATTAAAAATAAAAATACTTATGAACAAATTAAATGAAAAAAGTTTTCATCAGTGAGTTTTATTCAATGCTTAATCTGATGTACATACATACATATTCGATTTACCAATGAATGCAGTGTTTTAAAAATTTGCTTTCCCACTTGAAAGAAATATAAAAAAGATAAGGAACATTTGACTAGCATAGAAAAAAAGTTCTGCGAATTTTAACGGCATGATGTGAAGCTATAAAGTAAAACAGCAAAATTAGGATTTATTAACACATACAATTTTGCAACTGCTCTTACCTTGGTAATTTATTTTATTAGTTGAATATCCCGCTTAAACTCCTTTGCTAATTAATGAATTTGTAGTGAAAAATTTGAATAAAGTATGTTAGATGTAGTGAAATGTTGGACTTTTGGAATTTTTTAACTTTAAGTCGAATAAGAACATTTGCGGTACCTATGATCTGGTATATGTATTTTTTAATCAGGAAGACTTCCTCTTTCCAACGGCACCTTCAGATCGCGGCGCCAAAGAAATCCGAATTTTGCCTATTTAATTAAATAAATATTAATAGGATAAAATGATAAGATTTTTTACTATCTTTCATGTTATTTATTACTTTAATTTATTTTTCTTTAGCAACGCTGCACTTATACATATTTTCAACTTCTTTATACCGTTAAATCATTCCATAAAATAAGTCATGTGTTTCAGACTTATTTTGTCACTTCGTCAGCAGATCGCTTGAAATCTTGAATTGGCACAATATTAACGATTCCAATTAAATTTTTTTCAAATTATACATTTTTTTGTTTGCTTTACTAGAAACTAGTTTGCAGAAACTTTACATGCTAGGAGGGAACATGGGTACGTGCAAATTTTTCGCAATAGCATCAATTACACATACATACATACAAGCACTTAAAAAAACGTTTCTGTACACCTGACAACAAAACAACAAATTATATTTTATTGCTTGCTACTAGAAAGAATAACAATATATTCACCCACCAACACACAGCTTTAGTCACTGGCAGGATATTTGTGTGCTACCGAGTAAGCATAGAAAAGCCGTTTAAAGGACTCACGACACTTATTTTCAGCTGCGCCACGCGTCAGTCGATAGCTTAACGCGTCCAACCAACCAATTATTCTGGCCAAGGAAAACAAAACCGGCAACCGGCAAAATGCACGCTCGTGCTCTTGCCACACAACAACGACTGGATGCGTATGCATATCCGTCCTCCTGCAACAGAAAGGCCAGAAGCTCTGCTTTGAATCAAAAATTTTACGAAAAGCACAAGAATTAGACGCGTAATCCATTACTCACTTGTCTCTGTATTTTACCGTAGACACGTTAACACACACTAAACTGTGCCTTTGTATAACAGTTGTTTAAATAGAAAGTGCAGCAGGCGCTAGCTGGACCATAGGAAATTCGCGGTTAAACTTTCATACCATATGTTGCTTATGCAAAACATTGTTATGCTGGTGGGTGGAAGCAAGGGTTGAATTGTTGAGCGCAAGACTTCTCAATAAAGCGCTCATTGACAGTTTTCAATTAATACCGTTAAAGTTCTCTAATCTAAATTGCCGGAAAGTGTGCGAGTGCCAGTAAGTTCTCGTGAGTTTTCAAATAGCTGAATCCGCTAAATGTGGAGGATAGAAGCAAGTGTTGATTTGCTGAGTGCAAGGCTTCTCAATGAGAGGCTCGTTGAGAGCTTTCAATTTATACCGTTTAAGTTCTCTAATCTAAATCGCCGGGAGTGTGATAGTGCCAGTAAGTTCTCGTGAGTTTGAGTTTTAGCTGAATAAGCTGAATGTGGAGGATGGAAGCAAGTGTTGATTTGCTGAGTGCAAGGCTTCTCAATGAGACGTTCGTTGAGAGCTTTCAATTTATACCGTTAAGGTTCTCTAATCCAATTTGGCAGGAGTGTGATAGTGCCAGTAAGCTCTAGTGAGTTTGAGTTTCAGCTGAATAAGCTGAATGTGGAGGATGAAAACAAGTGTTGATTTGCTGAGTGCAAGGCTTCTCAATAAGACGTTCGTTGAGAGCTTACAATTTATACCGTTAAGGTTCTCTAATCTAAATCGCCGGGAAGTGTGTGAGTGCCAGTTAGCTCTCGCGAGTTTTCAAACAGCTGAATCAGCTGAATGTGGAGAATAGAAGAGTGTTGATGTTCTGAGTGCAAGGCTTCTCAATAAGATGCTCGTTGAGAGCTTTCCATTTATACCGTTAAGGTTCTCTAATCTAAATCATCGGATGAATTTTCAAACAGCTGAATCAGCTGAGGCTCGGCAATAGTGTAGGATATTTTAACTGGTTATTTTGGGACAAATCAATATAAAGAAACGGATTGAAGGGAAATAAAAAAATTCTAAATTCTGGGTTTTTTGGATAATACGGGGAAAACGGATTGGTTGCGAGGTTTTATTCATACGCATCAATGTTACATTTTTTAGTTACAAGGTTTAAATTTTGCATGGACTTCTTGAGGTTTGGTTATGGTTTAATGGGTTTTTTTAATACTTCTCGAAGACAACAATAATCTGTATATAACATATCATTATCAATAGAATTTGATATCTGTAAAATTTTTGGAAGCTCTGCTAATGTATCCCATGACAAAAGAGATTGTTTCAGATTTAAAACTTATATGTGTTTGTAAATTGATTCATCTCCGAAATCATATCGTTGCTCCAAGTATGAAATAGCATTTGTTAAAAATTGATTTGCTTCTAATTTGAATGCTTCAACATCATTGTTTGAAATATTTTTAAAAAAATTACCAAAACTCTACTTCCATAGAAACAATCCTTTCTTCGGCTTTGAAGACTATTTATAAGTTTACTCATTATGCTGTGAAGTTCCATAATTGTACAAAAATCATTTTCAAGCGCTAGTATAGCTGATTGGAATTCATGCATTACAATATAGTATACATATAAAATACAAATACGCCTCTGATAAACCTTCAGAAATGCATTCTTCATCCGCATTATTTAGTTCAGTATCTGACTTCCATATGATACAAATTTCCATATTTCTTTTCTGCAGTTGTTTTTCCCCTTTTGTAAAAAGTACCTTTTAACCGCAGGCAAAGAATGTAATAATCGGTCAATTGCAGGCAAAAGGGAAAGCCATTGAGTGGGAACATGCCGAAGTAGATGCTTGTATTCGATACATGAAAACTCAAAACATACCTTTAACATTTGACAAAGTTGATGAGCTAAATTCATTGAAGGTTTTAATCACAATGTTTTCTACTTCGACAGATAAAGCATTTAAAGCACTTTTGATGCAGTTATTTATTACATGGCAGTTGCAATTTGCCTTTACAATTTTATGGTTTACCTCTTTAAGTTTTTTATATACGGAATTATGAACACTGTAATTAACTGCCGCATTATCCGCACTGTATGCTGCAATTAGCTGAATGTTAAGGTTATTTTCAGTTGTTATTCTTACGATATTGCGAAAAATGTCGTTGGCAGCCTCTTTTGGATCTCCATAAAAATCTAAAACTTTCTGTTGTATTCCTGTTTCAGCATCGAAATATTGAACGGCATATGAATACGTTTTCACGTTTCCAATATTTGGTGCGTCGCTGCTTACCGAAAAGTAAAACCTTTCTTTTAATGCATCAGTTACTTTTACTCGTGCGTATGGTGCCAATACGTTGCGTGTTAAAGCTGATGCTTTGGTACGGCCACAACTTATTTTATTAGCAATTTTATTGTCGCAAAATATTGAAAAACTTAGTTTTAATTGACAGTCTAAGCTGTTGTAACTAAGCCCGTGAACAACATTGTGAAAAACGCACATTAGTTCAGCCTTGGATATGTGTGAATCCTCCTTTGAGTCTGCCGGAACAGTGAAGTTTATCATGCTGTGTGACAATTTTTGAGACAATGCTAATTTCATATGCCGTTTCGCTTGGGCATGTTTGCGTAATGCTCGATTTCCTTCATATTTTATACAAATATTAATTTGGCATAATTTGCAAAATGCGGTATAATCATCTTTTTTTTAATCCATTTGCTATATTCTGCTTCTTCAATCCATCTATAGCAGAATGTTGTATATCTTCCTTTTTTTGAAGTTCCGGCATCTTCGTTA
>NW_024396519.1:0-12252 GCF_016617805.1 Bactrocera tryoni
AAAGAAAATATTTTGTAACAAAACTGTTATGATTTTTCGCAATTTACTTGTTTGTAAGCCTATATACACTCACGAAATGTCGACTTACTACTCAACATTGTTTACTTTTAGTCGATACAGTTGATACAGCGTGGTTCAAACTTTTTTAAAACATCTGCAAAAACTTTCGCCGGATGTCTGGAAAATGAAATTTTGTGTCAGCGATAATTTCCTATTCGACATAAATATCTGCTCAGCAGGTGACATTTTCAAAACAAAAATAAGTCGCATAAAGCCAAATGCGGAGCATATGGTGTATGCAGAAAGGAAGGAATTATAATTTGTAACCTTAATCGAACAAGTTGGCTTTAGCGAGTTTGACGACAAGAGATGATGCGTTATAACCACGGAAGCGCATTTTTTCTGCGCAAAACTTTGTATTTTTTTGATATTCGTGGAATGACGGTACAATAATTCATAATTTTGTTTAAATGGCAACTTTCTTTCCTTCTGATAGGACAGTTCCCGCCCTTTCCGGTGCAAATTGGCCAGTGAAGTTAATTTTTTGAACAATTTATTGATATCTGCTTTACACCGGCATGAAGTGCAGTCATGAAGTGATGCATCGTTAAAGATTACCTCAAATAGCTCACTGATTTCAATACGCAATTTCCCTTTCACAGGAATAGAACTGCCGACCGATATTACTCTATCTGGGTTACTCGTACTAAGTTTGTCACAATGTCTGTAGCACTCAGGAGGCACTGTCTATATATAAGCGAACTAGTATTTGAATTTGTGAGATATCTATTTTCCAATCTCCACAAGTAGCGATCAATTTTTATGGAATTTTTTTCTTTTGACGAGTTATTTTCAATCAAAAACAATTTAATATTCTACAACCAAATTATGGGCTAATAGGAATACAGATAAAAATATGAATGTATAAATTGTTCCTAAAAATAGGCAAATAATTATCTAGTTATTGAAAATCTTTAGTCAGAATGAAGGGCCTACTAGAACTGACACTTAAAACCAATTAGAATATGGTGAAATTCTCGACTTAAAGAAAACTCAGACTTAATAAAGCGTACGGTCGATAAAGGTATACTTATAGAATTATGTATTCGTCATTTTTCTTTGGCAGAAAGTAAAGCAAATGGGTCACAATCACATCCTTTTGGAGCAATATGTTTAGAAAACAAGATTTAATAGTTTATACAAATATACTTTTTTAGACTGGGTTTTGTTCACTTTTATACAAAAATTTACGAAAATTTACCCTTTTTACCTTGTTATTTGTTTTTACTTGTAAATCTATTGTCGAAGGAATTATAGAATGTGGGCACAGCGAAATGCTTCTTTTCCAACATAAGCTTCAAAAAGTTTATCTATCCCTCAGCTGAAAGCTAAATCAGTGGGTACTAACTTCATTTAATGTAGTAATGATACAAACTAACGAGAAAAGTTCAGAAAATCTTCAAACAAAAAAAAAAAAAAAACAAAATTAGAAAATCATTTATGACAAATGTATATGAAATATGAAACGTGAATTATAATTTGGTCTGCCTTTTATTGAAATCATCGGCTCAAACCAAAAATTTGGTTGATGACCTTTGAGGGAAGCAAATTATTAGTGAAAAAGATTTCTTTTATTGTAACATTGTTAATAAGACTAAAATGCTACACAAGCAAATATTTTAATTTTAAATGCCACATTGACAGTTTACCCATCCTCCAACGAAACACATTCTAAAATACGCGAAACTCTCCACTTGTGGTCACATCAATGCGGAACTTAAAATCTCAATCACGATATTGTCACAAAATGTTGCATGCAGGCATACGATATCTGCTACCAAAAATGTGCAACTTGAAGCATCAAAACAATAACAACAAGCAAGAGCCAAAACCAATAAACATAAGCGCTACTGAAGTACCCACACATATACGTACGTACAATACAATATACGTACGTGTGTGTGTGAGTAGATGCTTCTTTCTGCTGTTTGCTCATTGCCCAACCGTCAGCGTCGTGAACAAATGTGGTGGTGAAGGAATGATGCACGCATGCAACAAAGATGCCAAAAATGCTCCAACTAACCCATAAAAATGTTGCAACGGTGCAATATCAGCCGTTTTGGTGCTGACGGTAGCATGCGATTAGAATAGTTATAATAGTAGCTGGTGGCATGGTGGCGGCACTTTTTGTTGTGGCAAACATAGCTGCTGTGCGCACTGGGCCATTCACCTGTCCATGTGTTGGGCATTCGCCGTATTATATTGGAAATTATTAATATGTGCTGCTATATTTATGTGGCATTGAAGGTTTGCAGCTTTTACATACCATACATGCAACTGTGTTTGTGGCATGCAATTTGCCGCTTGCGCTGTTCATTTGTGCGCCGCTGTGCCGTGCTTGTTGTTGCAGTGCATCTTCGTGCTTCGTCCATATGCCACATTTGGTGTCGTTGCGTTTAGATTTTCACGTCAAATTTTTAATGTGCTGCTATTTGGCAATTTTCATCACCGATTTGCCACTGTATTGATATGTATTTATTGCTTAATGTGCACTGCCAAATGTGATGACAACGATTTGACAAAATATTTCGTTCTGTTGATTGGTAGCAAAGTTGCAATTCAATTAGTTGTGGTGATATGGTATTTTCTGACTTTTTTACCAAGAAACTATTTTCGAAAAATTCGTATTAAGACTATTATCTGAAAGGAGCTCTGGATGAAGTATGGCGCAATTAAAGTGCTAAATAGCAGTGATTACAAGATTTTTGGAAACAAAATGAAAGTAAGCCAGGAAGATGAATTCTGGTCAATGAAAACATAAATTCATTTCTGAATAAAATATGTTAACCCCCATTTATAAACGATCTACACGATTAAGTGTTCTCAAAAAGCGGAAGCCACCTCCTTGGTGGAGCATTGAGCTTAAAAACTAGAGAACGCAATTGATAAATGCCTTTAATGAAAGCTAAGGCACCAAAAATTGGCAACCTTAATGTACAGTAGCGGACAGTGAAATCTGGACAACTAAAAAATCATAGTTTTTTCTTATTAATTTAGTGGAATGTTTAAATTTTTTATTCATAGGACATACCTTCGCTGCAAAAAATGTTAAATTTGGACTCATCTGAGAGGATTACATTTCGCCAATCAAGATGAGTTCAATTTTGATGTACTTTTGCCCATCGTAAACGGCTTTGACGCATTTTTAATATTAAAAGTGGTTTTTTGTCGGCCCGACGAGCGTTCAAACCAACCTCTTGAAGCCTTGAACGAACAATTCTTGCGCTAACTTCCATACCGACATCTTCAAATAACTCCATTTTAATGACCTCAGCAGGTTTGAAGCAATCCCTCAAGCTGATAGAATGTGCACCCGATCTTCCCTAGAACTTGTCTTCTTCTTTGCTTTAGTGCCAGCTTTTCTCCTAAAATACCTGGTTTTATCGACATTTTTTTAGAAATTCTCCGATGGAAGACTTGCTGAAGCCAAATTTATCATTAATTCCTCTAATGGTCAGATTTTCTTTTCGGAAAATCAAAATATTTCTTTTCTGCAATTCGGAAATTTTTTCCTTTAAATTTGGCATATTTAAGCTTTTACCAAGCACGAGCACGAAATAAACTTTGAAACTACTGAAAAATAAAACTAAAAACTGTTATAAAAAGTGTACAGAGCACAAATTTATGTGAAATAATAAACCTTTCCGCAAAAAATTACACTTGTCGGTTAAAATCGTGCTTTAAATACAAACCGACGGGTTGTCCGGATTTCACTGTCCGCTACTCTATGTATATCTTTAAGCAATATAAAAAGGCTGGCAGGAAAACAATGGCAATCTTCATGCACATGGATTGAAAGCAGCAAAGAGTTCGCAAGCTTAGATTATCGAAAGAACATATCAATATGTTTTATTTTAAGACGACGGATGGTGTTTGGACCTTCTCTGTAGAGAGCCCCTAGAGAAGCTATTGAAAATGCACTTCACTTGAAGTCAGCAAACCACAGTTGAGGTACAACCTGAACTACGTTCAGAACCAGATAAATAAAAATAAGCAAATCGATTGGGCCTCATAATAAGTAAGAATACATCTAAATGTGCTATAAAATGGAATGGAACTATTCCCATTCTGATACAAAAGCTAAAGGAACCAAAGTTTAAAAGGCTCCAGAAGTTATATAAGTTATATGAGGTCAGCGTTCATCTACCTCATATCCCAAGAAGCTGAGAAATAGTCAAAGTGAAATCATTTACAGAATATGCTATCTGCATTTTATAGCCATATTTGTCAAAAATCTAAAGCCAAAATTGTCTTGAAGCATTAAGCAAGTTAGTAGAAGCAGAGAAAACTCAAACTGAAAATTTCTTATCTCTTTTAATGGTAGCTTATGACAAAAGCAATTCGATTTTCATATATAGGATGATATGGTTTAAGTAAGAAAAAAAGTAGAAATCGTTTTTGCTTTAAGGGGTTATATACAGTTAGTATCTTCAAAGAATCATTTTTTTTTTTTAATATATATATTATATATTTAAGAATACACACAGAAAATTTCATTTTTTTCTTACCGATCAATATATTTTTCATAAACAATTTAAGGCCGAAATTTTGGTCAAAAATCGATTTTTTTTTTTGAGAAACCGCTAATTTGTAAAAAAATTATTTTGCTTATTACTTCAATTTGCTTTACTAGATTTAACAGAGAATAGAAAATAGGGAAGTAGTAAGGAAAACAACCTGATATTTTTCTAAAAAGGACTGGGGATATTCAGAGTGATTTGTAATACTCAAACGAAAACGTCGAAGACCCTATAAAATATATATATAACTGATCGACATGACGACCTAAGTCGCATTAGCATTGGCCGTGCGTCTGTATATTTCCGAACAAGTCCATCAGTTTTTGAGATATCGATCTGAAACTTGGCACACAGCCTTTTCACCGCAGGAAGCTGCGCATTTGCCGAAACCGCCTATATCGAATCACTTAGCATAAAAGAATATATGGTTTTCACCTCAATCTTCAGTTTTGGTTTAGCAATTTAATCCCTTAATTTGAAAACACCAACAACAATAATAGCAAGAGCGAAAAACCAGCTTTGCAACTACAAAGTGGCAGCTAACAGACCTCACAATACAACTAATTCACAGTTAGCAATGCCACCTATTTTGCCGCCATAAAAATGTTTTACAAATCATATTTAAGAAATGCCTAAACATACAACAACAAAGTATGGAAAAGGCAACAACACCAAGAGACAACTACCGCACAATGCAACAAAATTGCTTGCACGCTGCGTAAGCGCAACGCATGATGCGTACGTACAACAATTGCAGACATAAACAGCAATAAAAATGGATATGTGAACAGGGCAAACAGCAGACAGAAGCCAGCAACAATGTGCAAATAACAAGTCAACAAGCGAATGTTACAAACCAAAACAAATGCAAAACTGAGATTAAAATGCGGCATAAACGCGTGGACTAACTTGCAACCTGCAACAACAATATCTGCACTAGGTATGAGCAAGTTGGCGGCGGTGGCTGTGGTGTGCAACAACATAACATTATCAACAAACAACAAAGTGGCAATTAACATACAAAGTGTGATGTGTGGTGGCAGTCAAAGGCAGTGAGGACTAACTGAGCAGGGGAGGTATGCCAAGAGCGCAGCGCGGCAATAATATTTGTTTGTACATATATGCATACATCTATATATATATATATATAGGTGTTTATGCCCGTTTGTATGTTTGACGCGTAGCTGAGGACGCCACGGCGTATATGCGGCATGTTGGTGAAATATATACAAATATATTTGTTCCACGTTTAGCTGTGACCTTCCTTTTTAAGCCGCTGAATTGCTAGTTATTTCATTTTTCATTATTTTTACAAATACTTCACGCTGTTTTGGCTATTCATTTTAACTACTTTACAATTTACGTTTCCGAGTTACAGCAGCTGAGAGCACACAACATGTTAGCGCTATGATTTATGCTTCTTGTAGTAAGTGATTTCTGTTGGTGAACTTTTCTCTTGTACAACTGCCGCCCCGAAATTGAAAAGTTGCAGAAGAAAGCAGAATGTAAGTAGCTAAGAGTCTGCTACTAAATAACGGCATAACTTTTTAGAGACAAGTGGAAAGGCAGCAACGAAGAAGTACGCCATGAGGCGCTGATACAATAGTAGAATGAGTTATTAGTGATCTAGTTTCAATTAAGCAATTGATCTGATATTTAAAGGGATCCAGGAAAGTGTTCCTCTTCACTATTTGTCTGAAGAAGCAAAGTGTCAATTCGACAATCAATATAGATCAAATCGAGACATAGTAAAAACTTTTATATAATTAACATAATTAACAAGGTTGAAGTTTAATGATTTTAGAGTATATTTCTGTTTTTCATGAAATACGTAGCTCACTAAAATAATAGTGTGATATCTGTAATATCTTTTGAACGGTGAGGCTTAAGAAATAATTTTATTGTTTTTATAGAGAATGCAATTTTATGCAAATAAAACGACTTTTTTCAAATAGTAGATACTTTATTACTAATAAGATATTATAACAAGTAAGGAAGGACTAAGTTCGGGTGTCACCAAACATTTTATACTCTCGCATGATAAAGTGGTAATCGAGATTTCATTATCCGTCATTTACATATTTTTCAAATACTGTATTTGTGTAAAGTTTTATTCCGCTATCATCATTGGTTCCTAATGTATGTATATATTATACAGAAAAGGCATCAGATGGAATTCAAAATAGCGTTATATTGGAAGAAGGCGTGGTTGTGAACCGATTTCACCCATATTTCGTACATGTCATCATCGGTCGAGTAGTTCCTGAGTCCATTTTCAATTTAAAAAAAAAGCCTGGGTGCAGCTTCCTTCTGCGAGTACTTCCGTAAAATTTAGGGTTTTTCTCGTTTTTTGTTAGTCGGTTAACGCACTTTTAGTGATTTTCAACATAACCTTTGTATGGGAGGTGGGCGTGGTTATTATCCGATTTCTTCCATTTTTGAACTGTATGTACATATATGGAAATGCCTGAAGAAAACGACTCTGTAGAGTTTGTTGACATAGCTATAGTAGTTTCCGAGATATGTACAAAAAACTTAGTAGAGGGCGGGGCCACGCCCACTTTTCCAAAAAAAATACGTCAATATATATTTATGGCTTAGTTATGACACTTTATAGGTTTTCGGTTTCCGCCATTTTGTAGGCGTGACAGTAGGCCGATTTTGCCCATCTTCGAACTTAACCTTCTTATGGAGCCAGGAAATACGTGCACCTAGTTTCATCATGATATCTCAATTTTTACTCAAGTTACAGCTTGCACGGACGGACGGACAGACGGACGGAGAGACGGACGGACGGACAGACAGACATCCGGATTTCGACTCTACTCGCCACCCTGATCACTTTGGTATATATAACCCTATATTTGACTCTTTTAGTTTTAGGACTTACAAACAACCGTTATGTGAACAAAACTATAATATTCTCCTTAGCAACTTTGTTGCGAGAGTATAAAAATTATTTAACAATTTCTGATTCTTATCAGTTCGTTTGAGTGACATCTATAAGCTCCAGTAGTCAGATCTGAACAATCTTTTCGGAGCGATTCTTTGAATAAGATCATTGCCAAATTTAAATTTATTGAGAGCTCATACTTGTATTTCTACCAAAAAATTATTTGGAGTATACAGTTAAAGAAAGACATATAAGAATGAGCCAAGTTCGGGTGTAAACGAACATTTTATACTCTCGCAACTAACAAATTAAGAAGTCTTACAGATTACTTGACATACTTTTGTGCCCAAAAAATAACGTGACATTGTATTTATTTTGAAAATTCTTTATTTATTCTTCCAAATCAATTTCATCCCCTTCAAAGTAATCCCCTCCCGATGCAATGCACTTACGCCAACGGATTTTCCAATCTTCGAAACACTGGTTATAGTCACTTTCCGGGATGGCCTTCAGTTCCGTCTTCGCTGCGGCTTGAATCTCCTCTATCGTATAAAAACGATGTCCTTAAAAATATTATCAAGTGACATCCCGTACACTCTCAATTAATACGACGGAGTGATCTTTATATACTCGAAATAACATCATACCAAAAAACATGTTTAGGTTTAATAACGTAATAATATTATAATAAAATCTCAAAGATTAGATGCCTAAAATCGAGTTTTTTAGTTGATTTATCTCTTGTGACTACCCAAACCAGCGGGGCATTTGTCTAGTCTAATGATCTGAATATTGACCGATTAGCTCGGTATTTGTGTCAGAATACTCACAACAAAGGATTCGTGTTTCATTAAATCGTACAAAGCAAAGTGTGACAGCATAAAATCAAGTTACGAGAACACTGCGTGTGCCATATTTTATGGGACATAAGCTAAAGCCTTAGGAATCTTGCTGCTAAAGCTAAATATCTTACAGCTAAGAGAGTATATTCATTTATGTTCATAGTTATTTTTTGTATTTAATATCATTTTAAGAAAGAAATGCTCTTCTATCGTCGTTCACTTCGAAGTTTATAGTCTTCTTTTTAGAAATCGAATTGTAGGATTCTGCTGACGCTGCAAAAATAAATTGATACTAGTTGTGTAAAGTGAAAGAAAAACGAGATGAACATGTTTTAATAATAAGAGAATACAACAATTAAGGCACTCACGAAACCATAACAACCGTAAACACTTAAGCCAACAAACACAAAAATTTGCCGCCAAAACTGCGAGGCCAAACAAGCAAGCAACATTTTTGTAAGATTTTGCGAATAACTTTAACACAGTAGCTGACATGCTTAAGTTTAATTAATGATAAGAAATCTGTATCTAATCTGCTCGCTATACACACACATATACATATTGAAACTGAAACAGTACGCAAGGATGCACACTACATGCTTGCAGGCGAGCAGGCAGTCAGCCAAGCAGCTATGAAATGGAGTGTGCTCAGGCATGTGGCAAGCAGCTGCCAAGCTCCCGACTGGATCCCACTTGTAATGAGGATGCGTGAAATTCACACCGATCCACGCCAGCAGCAGCACCTCTCCGCTCTCATACATACATACACGTATATATATGGATTTAAGAGCAAGTCCGCCGGTTGCTCAGCCATCAAGCGCCTTCTAGGTTGTTGTCCGCACGCCACCGTTTGAACCGTTCGACTAGCCATTCAATCGTTCGCTTAGCTTAATTTGTTGTTTTTGCACTGCCGGTATCTCAATCGCATGTAGATTTCCTGCTAATGTGTGTTATTCACTGGTTGATGCGCCGTCGTCGCCGCCCAAAATCGAAATCACACACCAAAGCTGCCGACCAGACCCAACGAACGACCGAACAGCGTCCGATTTTGTTATACAAATACTTAGCCATTTACAAACACAAACATATGTGTGACCGCTTGTTTGTTGTAATTGCTGTTGTTGGTGCTGTTGTTTGCGGCTATCGATCGCACATATAAAGGCATTACCACACCATTAATTAGTTGAATTTATTAGATTGAAATCAAAGTGTTCGTTGGCATGAAAATCCGGCGTTCATGGGAATTCTTTGGTGTGGAAAAGTTGCGCGTGCGCACACCGAATGCCACGACGTTAGTTCGCAACGCAGCTCGTGTGGATGTGGCCTGCCTGCTGTATGTATATTTTGTGCATTTGTGTGGAGTTTTGTTGAATATTTGCGTGTTTCATGGCAAATATAATGAGCCTTTTGGTTAAGTTTGAGACTAACGGTGTGTTGATCTGGTTTAAGAAACGGAGTTTTTGAAATTAAATTTCGATTTGTATATAAAAGCAATAAAAAAGGAGTTTTTGAGTTCCTTAGACTAAAAATTTGGTAATTTTGCAGCAAATATAAAAGGTGAAATCTCTTCACGAAGCACGCTTAGACATCAATATTGAAAGCAGAAATCCATGAAAGAGCTTTGGTCCACTGATACTGGCAGCAAGTCAAACGATAAAAATATCTACTTGTAGTAAAAATATAGCTGATGATGCAACTAGTTATCAAATCAAAAACTGGTATATAGTTGATTACGTAAAGAAAGACTAACTTCAGTTGCAGCCTATGACTAAACATATAATCTGCAGTAGCTAAGACAGGAAAATACTTCCAGTGACTAAACCTGTTTAGTTAAAAATCATTTTGTTGGATAGATTTGGATTAAGGAAAGATTTCTTCGATTTGAAAACAGATCAAATTATTATTAGTAAAAGCTGCAGTGCCAATTTTCTTAGTATTTTTCACACGTTGCTCTAGATGTATGGGTCAGCGTCGTTCGGAAATTTGAAAATTCCTATACTAAGTATATGAGAACTGGGAAAATTATTGATCTATTTTTGACATAAAATTATTTTTTTTATCAAGAAAAGAAGTCTAAGGAATTTCAATAAGGTTCACTATGTGTCGACCGTACCAAGCCAATCGGATATTTGAAATTCCTTATATCTCATTTTTGGCTCTAGGGAAAGTTTTTCCCCGTTTCTTTCTATTTCTGACTCTAAACCACTTCATTATCAGGAAAATCTATTTTCTGAATTTGATTAGAATTTCTCGCAGGATGATCGGGATTTTCGATATAAAGCCAAATGTCAGAATATAATATACATTATTTTTCTTCTTAATTGGCGTAGACACCGCTGACGCGATTGTAGCCGAGTTAACAACAGCTTGCCAGTCGTTTCTTCTTTTCGCTACGTGGTGCCAATTGGATATTCCGAGCGTAGCCAGGTCCTTCTCCACCTGGTCTTTCCAACGGAGTGGAGGTTTTCCTCTTCCTCTGCTTCCCCCGGCGGGTACTGCGTCAAATACTTTCAGAGCTGGAGTGTTTTCGTCCATTCGGACAACATGACCTAGCCAGCGTAGCCGCTGTCTTTTAATTCGCTGAACTATTTCAATGTCGTCGTATATCTCGTACAGCTCATCGTTCCATCGAATGCGGTATTCGCCGTGGCTAACGCGCAAAGGACCATAAATCTTTCGCAGAACTTTTCTCTCGAAAACTCGCAACGTCGACTCATCCGTTGTTGACATCGTCCAAGCCTCTGCACCATATAGCAGGACGGGAATTATGAGTGACTTATAGAGTTTGGCTTTTGTTCGTCGAGAGAGGACTTTGCTTCTCAATTGCCTACTCAGTCTGAAATTGCACCTGTTGGCAAGAGTTATCCTGCGTTGGATTTCTAGGCTGACATTGTTGGTGGTGTTTACGCTGGTTCCAAGATAGACGAAATTATCTACGACTTCAAAGTTATGACTGTCAACAGTGACGTGAGTGTCAAGTCGCGAGTGCGACGACTGTTTGTTTGATGACAATAGATATTTCGTTTTGCCCTCGTTCACTGCCAGACGCATTTGTTTTGCTTCCTTGTCCAGTCTGGAGAAAGCAGAACTAACGGCGCGGGTGTTAAGGCCGATATATATATGTTTATATAAATCTGGACCTCAAAGAGATATAGTCCGATTTCGACCATTTTTACGGAAGATCTACTACAGCTATTATTTTATTTTTACTAAATTTTATAGTTTAGGTTAAGTTAATCTGGTAGGACAATAAACCACGCATAGACCAGTTTGGTCCTTTGCGATACCAGATGGAGTTTAGTTGCTAAGTCCAACAGGAGTAGTCATATTTTAAGATGTTTTCACTTGACCCGAATTTTAACAGACTCTGTGGCCTCGATATCTCTTCCAGTATATCGTATCGTGGGGACTCCAGCAACTTACAGCGTAGTCTTTCCAATGCAGTAAAATGCACAGGAAATGCTCCAATGTTTCCTTAGCGCTCTGCTCTAGACATTTCCTGCAGCCGTCTCGATCTCTCTGCCGCATCCGGCGGGCATGTGTCGCCACCCGACAGTGACCAGTTAGTATCAACATCATGCTGCTATGGTCTCTTTTATCGAAAGCCAATAAGAGTTTTGTGCACTACCGATCTCCCGTTTGGCAAATGATTTTTGCAGTTTTGCATTCAGGTAGCTCGTTCTATTGGATTTTGATTTTCTTTACCATGTTTCTGTCGAGATCGCCGTATAGACAATGCATGGGTTTCCTAATATCAAGTTTTCATTGTACTCGATGCCTTTGTGGCCTGACACTCAGTAAAATTGAAGTTGCTTACTTCTGGCAACACCTTTCACAGCTACCCTGATTTCCATGACATTTCTGGTATGCGATAAGAGGTTACTGCATTGCTTGCTGCTTGGCTGTCTACGGAGGCGTTGACTCTGGAATTGCCTGC